>NW_028181566.1:0-74826 GCF_963514085.1 Chelon labrosus
TCTTTCTTCTTGATGTTAATGTGATTAAGTGTTTTGTTTATCTGTCGTCACACACAGAGTGTATTTGTAGTTTTAATCCCGTCTGTGACTTGGTCCTTACACTAAATACGTATAAAGAGAGCGCAGCAGCGGCGGCGGTGGCGGGCCGTCCCAGCTCGCTAATGTCTGTCAAAATGCACATTTTGAAAAGAGTTAAAATGGGAAAGTGGTGCCTCTGGGCGCGGGATGCTCTCCACTGAGGGACAAGATGTGACTTGCCAGCTATTAATAGCACTTTGGGGGATAATTCCTGCCTTGTTATCTCAGCAGTCGCTCTCAAGAAGCCTCGCCGAAGGCAGACTCTTCTCAGGCTCCCCGTTGTATAACCAAGCTTTCTTTTTACTGTCGCTCTCTTCCCAGTTTCTGCTACTTCTTCTTCATCTCACTCTATCTGTCTCTTTGTCTGTCTTGGGCCGATGGAGGGGAGGGGGAGGAGGGCAAAAGGGCAACTAGATAAAATCACTAAACAAGACAAGGAGCTTCAAACACTTCCCATTGTTCTGTTGTAATGATCTGATCATGAGTTTTAACCACTCTACAGACTGTAAATCATTTCTATGAGATGTGATCTGATGGTGTCCCTCAGGGCTCTGTTCTAGAACCAGTTTTTTTTTTTCTTGGACAAATAATTTGCCAGTTCAGACCTCGAATTTAACTGATTCTGAATGAATGAGTTAAACTCCTCTTCCACAGATCAGCCCTGTTGAGTAGGTGGTCTTTAATGTGACCCAGGACTCATTGTGTGTTCACACTACCAAAGGAAGGAGGTCACATGTGTCCCAGACCACCTCCACATGTGGACTGACACCAGATCAGTGTTCACACCTGGACCTGTTTAACCTGGACACTAGAGACCAGATGTTTATTCTACTTTCTACTTTTATTTATTAAATCACTAAAACAAAATTAAATCAGATATCGACTCACATGGTCCGTGGATTATTTTGGTATTTTTCACGTTTGAATTTAAAACCAGAAACAAAAACTGGAAAAAAAACAACCGTTGTTAGATTTTGATTTTAAAATCCAAAAAATGAAACTGTTCTGTTATTCACTAGTCTAAAACGAAAAGGAGAAAATTAATATCAGACTTAATATTAACACCTTCATCGTCATCATCGTCTTCTTCACCTGCAAAAACTTTTATATGAATCAACGACTGTTTTCTCCTTTACTTCTCTTCCTGGTTTCTTTTTTTTTTGTTGATATTTTTAAAGGACAAACAGTAAATTAACTTTTTGTTTTGTTTTGTTTTTCTTTTACACTGTAAAAGTGGGCATACCAAATGGTGCACGAGAAGCCTGCAGACGACAATTAAAGACAAAAATAAAAACATTCAGCTTCAGTTTATTTAGTAAAATCTGCCGACAGCTAACTAACAGAGAGGGTGACGGACACGGGACAGACTATCTATTGATCCTCCAGCCTTTTTCAATCAGATCAGATCAGGATATAACATAGATAGTGTAGGAGGGGGGATGGGGGGGTCTGTCCTTGACCCCTTGGTCCCAAACTGACCCTGAGGGGAACAGAAGGCTCACGTCCCATCACAGACCAGCAGCGTTCTCTACTGGGACATGAAGCGTCTCCTCTCAGATGATTCTCCTGGTTGATTAAAGGAGATTAACGTTTCAGCATTAACCCACGGCTGTCTGTGGTTCAGCTTTAGTTGTTTTAAGTTATACTCAGCCTGGTGTACGCATACCGTCTGATATGAAGAAAATAAAACACCTTCGTCCTCCAACCAATCAGAGCGACAGAATATGTGACATCAAGGCCTTAATCGTTGTTAATTGTTCGTCCTTTAAAGTTATTCAGTCAATATCTTTACTCACAGACGCTTCAAACATTTTGCTGGAAACTAAACTAACGACTACTATTACCACATTAAGCCCCGCCTCCAAATGATCTGATTGGCCCTGCAGATCTTTGCAGGAGCAGAATCAGTTCCTCAACAGAGAGACTCCAGGTCAACCTTTTTAAAAATAAAGCCACATGTGACCCAAAGAAACGTTTGGTTTTCTCTGCAGCCTCACGTCTTAAAGAGAATAAATAAAGAGCAGGTGAGTGGAGGTAAATTACACGTGAATGTTGATGAGCTGAAGCAAACATCCGTCCTCCGTCTGCTCGGCCGTGGGGCTCATTGATCAGGAGCAGGAGGTTCATGTTTGATCTGATGAGAATCAACAAAGAGAAACTTCCAATCCTTTAATTATTATTATTATTTTTTTAATGTCACATCTCTTCTGGCTTTTCTTTAACACGCTAGCAAAAATATAATTAAAACAGAATAAAATAAAACCACACAGAAACAAAAAGAAAAAAAATAAATATTTCAGATAAATTGATTCTTTAAAGCAGAAAAAAAAAAAGAGTTTGATGAGTCGGATCCACGCTCTCCTAGTTTGTTCACTCTCCTTTTGTTTCAGCAGGCATGCGGTGATAAAGTATTATCAGATAAAATATTATAAACAGATATGTACACGTCTAGTCTAGAGCAGAGTCGCCGGCTAAAACCATCCGATCAGTAAATGTAGAGTTACTGTAAACATGCACTCTGTACCACCGAGCTCTCTGAGCGCCCAGACCCAGTGGATGAAAATGACTCGATGCCCCTGAACGCCTCCCCTCACCCAGCCTCTGTGATGGGGGGCTGGCGGTGGTGGTGGTGGGGGGGTGGATACTGTACATACAGTGGGTACTTCATGGAGCCTGGGCGCCAGAGCGTCCTCTCGGGGTGTTTTTTAAAGGGAAGCGGGTGTAAAGGCGTCGACGCCCGACCCTGCAGCAGAGCTCAGCTTGATCCCAGCAGAGCGTCGCTCCAGTCTCCGTCAGACCCTGGTTTAACACTTTTACATTCTGTTGGAGTCTTTACAAGATCAGATTTAAGTCTTCTTCTTAACAGTTAAAGGGGAGTTTTATATTCCTGATAAAAACTAAACTATCCACACATCTGTTAGAGCTTCTAGAAACCCAACCAGTCCAGATGTTCTTCAGCTTCGTTTTTTTGGAAATACATTCTTGAACAGAATCATCTCACAGTTCCTGATTGTTTTATTCAATCTCATGCAAACATTCATGGTTTGTTCCTCTGACTCTCGTCCTTGCGTTTAGGTTCTGATCTGTGGTTCTGATATTTACGTTCCCTCCAGATCCAGACGTTTACCTCAAGCTATGTTCTAGAGAAGAAACGTCAGCTGTCAGCAACTGTGCTTACGGATCAACACGTCTCCATCATCGGACGAACCGTTACCGTGGAGACCGGATAAAATGATGTGATCAGAGAAGGAACAGGAAGAGGAGGAGAAAGGAGGTGGTGGAGAAGAAGGTGAAGGAGGATGAAGAGGAAGAGAAGAAGAAGAAACTGAGTAAGAGAAGAAAGGAGGAGGAGGAGGAGGAGTAGGAGGAGGAGGAGGAGGAGGAGAAATATTAGAATTAGAAGAAGAGGAGGAAAGAGGAGGAGGATAGATGGTGCAGGAGAAGATAGAAGAAGGAGGAGAAACAGAAGAAGGAATAGAAAAAGATAGAAGAATCTGATGGATATGTAACGGAAGAAGAAGAAGAAGAAGAAGAGGAGGAGGTAGTTTCTCCTCCATCTTTGTGTCCAGTCCTGACTTGATTCAGTAGAAGACCAAGACGTCTGTTTCTTTTTCTTTCTTTAAATTAAACTAATAATAATCTAACCTGTTGTTAATCTGTGAGATTATCTCATCACATCTTTCTGTCGTTTCAAGTTAAAAGATAAAAACATTCATTTTAATCTGAAGTGTTCAGAGAGAGAGAGACTGGAGCTCTGCCTGGTGGAGAACACTGACCTGAACCCCTCTACGCTAAGAACCCACATTATTATTATTAATATTATTAACAATGATATATTAAAACACATTCGTGTGTACAGGATACATGAGCTACGCCTACTTTCCAGAATTATACATAAACTCTGTCTGCACGTCGTTATATTTTCAGCGGGACCTGTGGGGACGGTGTGGTGGATTCGTTCTGTACTGAAGCGACTCTTGACATTGGGAGTCGATGTTTGACACGGTAATTAAGGGTCGACTTTCAGCGAAGGGGAGACTGAAATAGAGGGATAAATTTAGTCAACGCTGTGGTAAATAAAAACCCCCGGGTCCCTGCTGTTAAAACCCTGCAGGGTATTTATGTCGACCCTTGACCCAATGGATGTGTCCCGTGAACAGGAGCTGGTGTTGATCTGATCTGCGCCAACCACAGAGGACACACAGGAGTCTCTACTTTCAGTCTGTCAGGTTATTCTAGGGATGTCCCGATCTGATCCTAAATGTCCTAGAGTTGGTCTCCTGTAGCTTCCTAAAGTCTGTCCTTGTCTTCCTTGTCTTCTCCTAGAGTTGGTCTCCTGTAGCTTCCTAAAGTCTGTCCTTGTCTTCCTTGTCTTCTCCTAGAGGTGGTCTCCTGTAGCTTCCTAAAGTCTGTCCTTGTCTTCCTTGTCTTCTCCTAGAGTGGACTGGATTCAGTCCAATAAATCTTTCAGTCAAAGTTAATGTAGTGTGGAGAGGGTAGCTGGTACCTTGTGTTCTCTACTCCAGAAATGTTCTGGTCATCCAACGCTGCCATAAACTCCCTAACCCTCTCTGGAAGATGTTTCTCCTTGACGCTGTCTCCAGGAAACTTTTCTCTTCTTTTAAACGTTCAGTGTTTGTTGTTGTTGTTTGGGTGCAGCCTTTGACTGAGTGGACTCCATGGATTCTGTTTAGATGATCAACTACTACCACCAACAGAAGAAGAAGAAGAAGAAGAAGAAGAAGACGATGTTCTTTTTACTCTTATTGGAACAACCATTCATTGGAGCTGTTGAGTCAAGGTGGTAGTACTGAATGATGATCAACTACTACCACCTCACCAAACATCCACATTACACTAGTTACTGACTAACGGTTGACTCAGGATTCACAGGATTCTGGTTCTTCTTCTTTGTTTTATTTTTGGTAGCTTTGACTCTAGCCAACTGCTGTTAAAGAAGAAGTCATCTTCATCTTCTGTTTTAAGAGAAGAAGAATCAATTCTTCTTCTCTTTCTGATTTGTGGCAGCTATGACGCTAACCAAACTCCCATTAAAACAAGAAGAAGTTGCTTTGATGCTACAGGGACGTGGTTTTGTTTCATGTCAAACCTAAAATAAATATCGATCCGATCATCTTAATAATGGTTCTGGTCGGGACATCCCTAGATTATACACACTGAAGTTTCCAGTCATCTGATCTTTCTCTTTGTAGGCCACTCATGCTTCGTGTTTCCAGGCCGCCGCTTCGCTCCGATGCCGTCAAACCCACAAACAGAGCGATAATGGACGAGGCTTCTTCTTCTTCTTTATTTATTTGTCTTCTCACTCTGGCGTTTTGTCGAGTCCGCTGGGACACACCGGAGCGAGCGGCTGCTTCATTATTCATGCAGAAGAGCTGGATCTCGCCACACACCATCTCCACGCTACGACCTCCCTCACCAGCCTCCTCAGGCCGCGGGCCCGACTTGGGTTTGGTAGGCAGTGCACAACTGGACCGAGAGACTTGACGAGACCAGAGGACGATGGTTACACAGGAGAAGGTCGTTACTGTACACTGAGAGTCTTTTTTTTTTTTTTTTTATTTTGCCATCGCTGCAGATTTCTTTGGGAGTTAAGTCTCTGTAGGCATCAAGTTAATGAACATCCCAGTTTTCAGCGTCCGGCCGTCGTGTATGTAGAGCGTCGGTGTGTGTGTGTGTATATTTGTATGTATATGTGTGTGTTTCCACGTTGTGTTTGTATGAGTGCACGTGTCCTAGTCGCGGCTCCGGTTACGTTTCTTGAAGAAGAAGAAGGGCGTCTTCTGAGGCGGGCCCAGCAACATGGGGACCTGGTTCTTGTGGGTGATCCGGATCTGAAATAAAATCGCAGCACACACACAAAGAGAGAGAAGAGTCACCATGACACACTTAATAAGAGAAAGTTTTTCTATCTTCCAGCTACTTGAAGGTCGACTGAAATGAAAAACATGTTTCTGTGAGAATAAAGTGACAATAGTCGACTTCCTCTGGTTGTATGAGTAACGCTGGACGAGCTCTGATGACTGATGGAGGTGGAGGTTGAGGACGTGCAGAGGAGGAAGACGAACAAAAGAGACACGACAAAAGACTTTAAACATAACAACTTGTCCATCACGTCCTCCAGCTCCACGAGTCCAACTCTAGACCTGGACCTGGAAGCTCCTCAACCCATATAATCATGGTCCTATGTAGACCTTGACCTGGAAGCTCCTCGACCCACATAATCATAGTCCTATGTAGACCTGGACCCACATAATCATGGTCCTATGTAGACCTGGAACCACGTAAATCATGGTCCTATGTAGACCTGGACCCACATAATCATGGTCCTATGTAGACCTGGACCTGGAAGCTCCTCGACCCACATAAATCATGGTCCTATGTAGACCTGGACCCACGTAAATCATGGTCCTATGTAGACCTGGAACCACGTAAATCATGGTCCTATGTAGACCTGGACCCACATAATCATGGTCCTATGTAGACCTGGACCCACATAATCATGGTCCTATGTAGACCTGGACCTGGACCTGGAAGCTGCTTAACCCATGTAAATCATGGTCCTACGTAGACCTGGACCCAATGTTCCCTCTAAGCTGCGCGCTTGCGCAATCGCGCACTGCTCGCACGTTCTCCGCGCACAAGAAAATCTATGCAGCGCATAAAAAAATCCAACATGAACTGTAAATAAATTAAACAAGTAAATTATTTGTTTATGTACCATTTTGCAATGTAACTCAGTGAGTGACAGCTGTCCAGCCAATGGTATGATGCGGTTCACTTACGCTGCCAATCATGACAGTACGTGCCCCCCCATATCCACCGCGGCGCCGGTGTTTTGCAGGTTAGCTAACAGTGCGGCGGAGTTAAGGCAGTGGCGCATCCACTCACCAAGACAAAGTAAAAATTAAATGTGGTTCTTTTAAGATGGAATGGCTGTCGGAGTGTGTGCAAACAAAGAACCAGCGGTGACACTGGGTAAGATTTTTCTTTTTCGAGAGAGAAAGGTCTGCTCTGCAAAACT
Source organism: Chelon labrosus (assembly GCF_963514085.1). Lineage (NCBI taxonomy): Eukaryota > Metazoa > Chordata > Actinopteri > Mugiliformes > Mugilidae > Chelon > Chelon labrosus. The sequence continues at coordinate 7,124 of NW_028181566.1, forward strand.
TGGGGTTGCCAACAGTCCCTTGAAAAACAGAATCGTTCCGTATTTAGAAACAAAAGTACGCGTCCCGTATTGAGCTGAAACAGGACGCACTTTGTCCCGTATTACCGTGAGAATCAAAAGTAGCGTGTAAAATGTCAATGTAATTAATGAGTAACAAGGAGCTTTATATGAACATTTACGGTAAACTGTGACCAATAAGCTGACAGCGGGAATCCTGCTCATCTCATTGGTCGAGGTACTGTTGCTTGTGAAGAAGATACCAGAAGACAACAAAGCTACAACTTTTCCTCAAACTTTCTGTTTGAACTTTTCTTATTGCGCTATTACAAGAGGAATGTTCTGCTTTCTATTGTTTTATATTCATTTATACAGTTAGACTTAGACTTCTTTAATGTCCATAAAACTTACATAAAATGGAAAATTGTCTTTGACAGTGGCATAAAGACATACAAGCAACACACACACATCACAGACAGCACTATGCGCAATAAATAGATGAATATAATATATAGGTAAAAAATTACTGCTATAATGGGATTCTTTTGATAAACTATGTAACTTGCTATGATCTCAGGTTTTGGACAGGTGTGATACTGGTGTGTGGCCCCAGCGTGCACGTGTGATGTTGCTCACAGTGGTCCACAGTGTACTCACAGAGTTTTTGTGTATGCCCAGACACATGAAAAATTAGAGGGAACATTGCCTGGACCCACATAAATCATGGTCCTATGTAGACCTGGATCACATAATCATGGTCCTATGTAGACCTGGACCTGGACCTGGAAGCTGCTTAACCCATGTAAATCATGGTCCTACGTAGACCTGGATCACATAACCATGGTCCTATGTAGACCTGGACCTGGAAGCTCCTTGACCCACACAATCATGGTCCTATCTAGACCTGGTCCTGGAAGCTCCCTGTCCTGTGTCTTCTCTTACATAGGGATACAGTCCTACCTACAGTAGCAGGGTCTCTGGGGCGGGACATACAGTATATTTATATTTATATTTGTGTGTCACCTTGGGACGGGGTGGGTGGAGGGGTGAGGGGGGGGGGACTATGTCCACAGCAGTGATTTTAAATGCTGCAGTGGCAGCGTTCATGCTCACCGTGCAGGGAGGCTGCATCCAGGGCTCACCATCGATCTGCATGGGCAGCCGCCGGGACGTCCTGTGAAGAGACAGCAGAAGAATGAAGGACAAGCAAGAGAGGTGGACGAGGGAGAGAGAGAGAGAGAGAGAGAGAGAGAGAGAGGACAGGGTGGGGGTGGACGCTATGAAGGTCAGATCACATACACCTCTGAGCCACGAGAGGCCTGTTAACACTGTCCCAGGACAGAGTCACACACTGCAGCCTTTGTTCCCATGGGAGCCATTCCCAGACAGCCCCCCACTCTTTAAACTCACAGAGCCACTGTACACACTCAGATGTTGGTTTAAGACTTTCACGCATGCCTCTCTGCTGCAGAGACACAGTATGGGAGAATGACTGAGATGAATGAGCCTTTAATTCTGCTGCTGGAAAATGTTAGAGGCGCTTAGAACGAGGAACGAGTGAGGAGAACGACTGTTAAATGTCAGCTCTCTGGAGAAGAAGACGTGGATGTTAGATGGGCCGAGTCTAACACCTGAAGTAAAACCACTCTGGATAAAATGATTCCTTTAGTTCCTAGTTAGCATTTATTAGCCCAGCTAATAGTAGCTATTCCTAGCGTATTAGCCTTCCAGCTAATAGTAGCCCTTTCTAGCTTCCTAGCCTCCCAGCTAGTAGTAGCGCTTTCTAGTTTTCTAGCATCCCAGCTAACAGAATATTTTCTAGCTTCCTAGCCTCTTAGCTAACAGTAGCTCTTCCAACTTCCTAGCCTCCCAGCTAACAGTATATTTTTCTAGCTTCCTAGCCTCTTAGCTAACAGTAGCTCTTCCTAGCATCCTTGCCTCCCAGCTAATAGTAGCACTTTCTAGCCTCCCAGCTAATAGTAGCACTTTCTAGCTTCCTAGCCTCCCAGCTAGTAGTAGCGCTTTCTAGTTTTCTAGCATCCCAGCTAACAGAATATTTTCTAGCTTCCTAGCCTCTTAGCTAACAGTAGCTCTTCCAACTTCCTAGCCTCCCAGCTAACAGTATATTTTTCTAGCTTCCTAGCCTCTTAGCTAACAGTAGCTCTTCCTAGCATCCTTGCCTCCCAGCTAATAGTAGCACTTTCTAGCCTCCCAGCTAATAGTAGCACTTTCTAGCTTCCTAGCCTCACAGCTAATAGTAGCGCTTTCTAGCTTCCTAGCCTCCCAGCTAGCAGTAGCTCCTCCTAGGTTCCTAGAATACTAGCCAATAGCAGCAGGGCACATCAAAGATCAGTGTTTTGATTTCTGACTGGTGTAAAGGACACGTCCCCTTCAGAAAGTTTGTCTAATTTCATATAAACGTGACTGAAACAGCCAGAACACAACTTTAATTTTGGTTTTTGGGTGAATATGAAGAGTTTTTGTTCGTAACAACAGAGAACGTGTCGGGAACAGCCAGCATGGTCAGCTCAGACTCTCATGGGTACGAGCAGATGACAAAATTAACATCAGTCACAGCCAAATTAACACGAATTAGCTCCACACATGTCCCACAAACGACAGCGACAGACAGTAGCAACTGAATGAGAGACATCTCAATACGAAACTAAACTGAAACTAAATCAAAGCTCACGTGGTAAGATGCACTAGGAATCTATAATTTATCATCTACAGGCATGTTATTGTTTAGATGCTGCAGGGACTTTCACAGGCACTCAAAAGAAATACATATTTCATCAGACATGTTAAGGCGATGCATTTTGTGCAGCATGTGGAGCTTCTGAGACACAAGGTAGAGATGCACCAGACAGAGGAAAGAAAGGTGGAGGTCAGAGGGTAGACAGGAGGAGGAGGAGGAGGAGGAGGAGGAGGAGGAGGAGGACAGGTTAGATGTGGAGCAGCTGAGAGGCTCTGACCTGATGGTAACGTTGGTGCACTGGGCCAGCCGACGTCCAGCACTCTTCAGCCCCGTGTAGATCTGTCCCATCTCGATCGCCCCTTCCAGACCAACCACCTCCAACAGCTGATCGCTGAAGTCTGCACGGCGACAGAGTGATAGAGACACAGGTGAATGTTTTTACTGGTTAAACCTGCAGAGGTTGGTCTCCAAAGATCTGGAGATCACACCTGGTCCATCTCTAAGTCCCTGTGTCTCCACCTGGTCTTAATATAAATGTGTCTCCACATGCGTCCCCAGCCAGCACTTGAGATCTGATCTCAGTTTGTGTGTCTCATTACTAATGAACAGACATCACTGATTCATGTGATCATTTCTAATAGTGGTTGAATGAATGAGTTAAACTCCTCTTCCTCAGATCAGCCCTGTTGAGTAGGTGGTCTTTAATGTGACCCAGGACTCATTGTGTCTCTATCTGGGTTCTATATCCACCTTTAATTCACAGCCCAGATGTCCCTCTGTCCTCCAGCAGGACACTGTGGAAGCTATTTGCATGAGACCTGCCTGAATCCACGATCGTCTCCTCTGATTGGCTGGAGGCGCGGCGCCCTGATCCACCTCCAGCCAATCAGAAGATGACCTGGAACTGCAGCACCTGGAGCTGGTGTTTAACAAGTTCCCACAGCTCCAGCAGAGAGCAGCTGCCATGTAATGAATATGAGATTAGTTTTTACATCCTGAGGGTAGATTCTTCTTTATTATCAGATTAAAAAAAAAAAAAAAAAGAATTTAAATCTATTAAACACAGCCTACAGGGTCAACACTTATGCAATCACTTATTTTACATTATATATTTTTAATTACTGGCATTACTCTGTAGAAATCTGTTTTCACTTTGACATTAATACTTAATAATATTATTTTTGTCAAATTATATAAAAGCAATAAAAACATCTGAGGCGCTGAACAGTTAGTACAGGCTCCATATTCCATTAGGATTTATAGTCACATTAAATAAGACTCTGTGAAACCTGACATAGGAAATAATTAGGAGATTATTATTATTATTATTCACATTTGGTTGTATTTGTATTTTTTTTTCCAAACAAGATCCTTTTTGACGTTTGGTAGTGAACCTCTTCCTGTTCTTGTTGAGATTACTGAATTGGTAAATATATATATTATATATTATATAAGACAAAAGACAATAATTACCAAGTTTACCTTTGCAACCTCTGAATGAATTGAAACATCACACATAAATATTAAGAAAATACATTAATATGGAATAAATTGATGCATTTTTCAAATATTTAAATTATTTAAGTAATCAGTTTAATTAAGACTCATGAAGGTAAATGACCAGACGTAGCTGCTGCATCATGACAAGTAAATATATGCTGCTTCAATATAAACGATATTCTTAACGTAACCTTTTCAAAATGAAGAAAGATTTCCTCGATCAAAAGTGGAAAGTCCACGAAGGCGGCCATTTTGGAAACGGCTGACAAAAGCTACTGACTGCAGAGCATGGATAAATCCACCAGGGGGCAGATGACAAGGATTAAACTGTATAAAACAGGTTTTTAAGGTAAATATTGATGATGTAGAGGTGTCAGAAACTCATGGATTAAAGATGAAACATTTGGCATTAGATAGTTAATTTCTGCAGTAGCTAGCTTTGAATAAATCGTATAAATTAAGCGTTTGGATCGTTTCGTCCAATCAGTGTTTACATGCCTCATTTCTGAGCAGTCAAACATCCACCAGCCTCTGAACTCTCCGAACTGTAAACTCTATCACGGTCATGTTTGGATTCCAACACTCATCTTTGTTTCTCTCCCTGACATTCTTGACGTGTCCTTACAAGTCTAATGAGACTTTGACCTGGTTAAATAAAAAGAGGCGTTGGCGCTCTGCTGCCTCCCCGTCATACCCGACAGGTGTGAGGCCCCATCGTCAATATTTACAGACCTGGTCTCCAGAGGTCAGACGTGAAGAAACCTGACACCTCACTCTCACCTCACAGGAGACGTCACACAGGGAGAAAAGATGCCTCGGCAGCTTCACATGTTTTTTATTTCATTCGTTTTTTTCCAATGCTTCATTGGATAGAAATCAGAGAAACGCTTCGTCCTCACAGCCGGTGTGATAATTTGTGAGGTGCTGCAGCAGAATGTGTGTCAGCGGCAGAGAGGGAGAGATGAATTTATTCTGTGTCATGGTTTCATCTGATCTGATAACTGGACGGAGACGGAGACAGAATCTGATCAGAGTCGAGCTCCGTGGGTTAAAGATGGAGCTTAGTTCACCTGAACCAGCTGAAGGGTCAATGCCTCTCTGACCTTTGATTCGTTTAAAAATGTTCCCCTACATTAAATCTCCACACTGTGAATGCTCTGAATGTTAAAGAGTCATAAAGTGAAAAACCCAGAGAATCTGCTTGATTTGATATTACAATGTTTTCTGGGACTAATCTGTTGAGTTTATCTGTTTAAAGTGAGCAGTAAACTCTGACAGCCTGAAATCAGAGCTGGCACCGTTTATTTTAACTCCTGCCAATATGGCAGAGTCAACAAAATAAGTCAGGTGACGGCCGGATGCTCTACAGAAGATGAAAATGACTGAAAAGTGACAAAGACTAAATTAAAAATGGCCGCCAGTGTTAACCCTGCGTTCATGGAACCAGTCAAACCGTCCCCTGAGGGTCTGAATCCTGCATCCGGTCTGTTGTGACTGGAACCACCGGCTCTGTCTGTCTGTCCGTTAGTCTGTAAACAACGTTAATAACCCCCCACCCCAACCACCACCACCACCACCACCCACCACCCCAACGTCATCAGGCCTGCAGGCTTTGTTTCAAAAGACAAACAGGAAAATGATTTTTTTTTAGGCTCCAGAGAGGAAACCATGCACGACGAGATCCAGGAGGAGTCACATGTCCTAGAGTTAAATGTCCTAGAGTTGGTCTCCTGTGTCTTCCTAAAGTCTGTCCTTGTATTTCTTGTCTTCTCCTAGAGTTGGTCTCCTGTAGAGCTTCCTAAAGTCTGTCCTTGTCTTCCTTGTCTTCTCCTAGAGTTGGTCTCCTGTAGCTTCCTAAAGTCTGTCCTTGTCTTCCTTGTCTTCTCCTAGAGTTGGTCTCCTGTAGCTTCCTAAAGTCTCTCCTTGTCTTTCTTGTCTTCTCCTAGAGTTGGTCTCCTGTAGAGCTTCCTAAAGTCTGTCTTTCTCTTCCTTGTCTTCTCCTAGAGTTGGTCTCCTGTAGCTTCCTAAAATCTCTCCTTGTCTTCCTTGTCTTCTCCTAGAGTTGGTCTCCTGTAGCTTCCTAAAGTCTCTCCTTGTCTTTCTTGTCTTCTCCTAGAGTTGGTCTCCTGTAGAGCTTCCTAAAGTCTGTCTTTCTCTTCCTTGTCTTCTCCTAGAGTTGGTCTCCTGTAGCTTCCTAAAGTCTCTCCTTGTCTTCCTTGTCTTCTCCTAGAGTTGGTCTCCTGTAGCTTCCTAAATTCTCTCCTTGTCTTCCTTGTCTTCTCCTAGAGTTGGTCTCCTGTAGCTTCCTAAAGTCTGTCCTTGTCTTCCTTGTCTTCTCCTAGAGTTGGTCTCCTGTAGCTTCCTAAAGTCTCTCCTTGTCTTTCTTGTCTTCTCCTAGAGTTGGTCTCCTGTAGCTTCCTAAAGTCTGTCCTTGTCTTCATTGTCTTCTCCTAGAATTGGTCTCCTGTAGCTTCCTAAAGTCTGTCCTTGTCTTCCTTGTCTTCTCCTAGAGTCTGTCTCCTGTGTCTTCCTAAAGTCTGTCCTAGTCTTCCTTGTCTTCTCCTAGAGTTGGTCTCCTGTAGGTTCCTAAAGTCTGTCCTTGTCTTCATTGTCTTCTCCTAGAATTGGTCTCCTGTAGCTTCCTAAAGTCTGTCCTTGTCTTCCCTGTCTTCTCCTAGAGTCTGTCTCCTGTGTCTTCCTAAAGTCTGTCCTAGTCTTCCTTGTCTTCTCCTAGAGTTGGTCTCCTGTAGGTTCCTAAAGTCTGTCCTTGTCTTACTTGTCTTCTCCTAGAGTTGGTCTCCTGTGTCTTCCTAAAGTCTGTCCTTGTCTTCCTTGTCTTCTCCTAGAGTCGACTGGATTCAGTCAAATAAATCTTTCTGTCAAAGTTACTGACTAACAGAGGAAGGTTTTTAGTAGCTTTGATTCAAGCCAACTATCATTTAAACAGAAGAAGAAGAAGTTTTGGTTTAATATCTACTAAAGATTGTTCTGAGCTCCCTGCTTTAATCAACCCCAGCAGACCTCCCTCTCGTTCTTCTTAGATTAGTTTTCTACATCTAGTTTTCCCTCCTTCATCTTTTCGTCTCACGTTGGTCCAGAGCTGCCGTTCAACGTTTATCTGGGATAAAAACGTTTACGGCTGCTGAGGCTGAGTCACCGGCGCTCGTTAATATTTCAGAGGACAATTGAAGAGAAAATGTCAGAGCAGAGTAAAATCACTTCAGCTTCTCTGCTTCACTATAAAAAACAAAACAAAACATAAAACAAAAGCTCAGGCAGCATGAGTCGGAGTAAAAAGAAGACAGCTTAAGGATTATTACATGTGCATTAACAGACTGTAAATGTCACTAACGTAGCCCGATGTTAGATTAGAGCCGTGTTACGTTAACGTTTCCGCTGAATTTCTGAGAACTGATGGACGAGGTGAAGAGGTTCTGGTGCTAATCTGGAATAAATCTATTGTCTCTGAGAATGTCTGCTCCATGTGGACTAAACATCAGGTGAGGAGAAACATGGAGGTAGAACAACTAGATGAACCAAGATGGAATCAATGTGGACAGAGATGATGGAGACGTGGAGACATCTTGGTTCATCTTCTAAGACTCTACACATTCAGGACATGGAGGAGGACATGGAGGAGGACATGGAGGAGGAGGACATGGAGGAGGAGGACATAGAGGGAAAGTTGAGAAAAACTTCTACTTCTTTCTCTATGTCCTCCTCCTCCTCCTTCTGTTGTTTTCCTTTTCTTCTCCTTTCTCTCCTTCTTCCTCCTCTTCTTCCTCCTCCTCTTCTTCTCTTTCTCCTCCTCTTTCTTCTTCTTCTGCTTCTTCTTCTTCTTCTTCTTCTTCTATCTCTCATCCTTCTTCTTCTCCTCGTCCTCCTTCTCCTTCTTCTTCTTCCTCCTCCTCCTCCTCCTCCTTCTTCTTTTCTTCTATTTCCAGTAGATGTGTGATGCTCCTCTTCATCAATAAAGATGTTTTGGTCTGATCACATCATTTTATATCTGGTCTCCATGGTAACAGCTCATCTCTGATCACAGTCATTGATCAGACTGTATGACCTCCAGTCCATTCTTCTTCTCTGTGTCTGTCCAGGTCGTGGTTAAATGTGAGACGATGCTCATCATCACCAGCGTCTCCTGATTAATTCTCTATTTCTATTTTATTCTGCAGACTTTTTTGTAATCGGTGGAATTAACAGATTTCTTGAACCCCCCCCCCCCCCCCCCCAGAAGAAGCACTCAGGACCCGACCCCCGCGTCCCACATGACGGCTTCGTCCATTACCCTCCATCGTCCTGTGACTCCATGCTGCTGCAGACACATGCTCGGCACATGCTGCCTCGTCTCTGCAGAGCTTTCCAGGAAGTAATCATAATAGGATTGGGCGTCCATTAAGAACAAACGGCACAGTTGGACTCTGGGGGATCAAGACACGGAGGATGCACACAGCAGATGGCAATGAAAAGAGAGGCTGTATGGTTTTAAAGATGTGTTTTGTTTTGTTGTTAGAGTGACATGTCCTATTTTGGGGTTTTGCACAGCTCTATTTATACGTCTCTTTTCTCTTGTGCCATTAAAAATAAATCTCCTCCCTCGCACACCCGGCCCATACACCTCCGCTTCCTCCTCACGCCCCAAACATGGGCATGCCGTCCTCGCCCGTGTCCCACAGTGAGCGCCTGATGTCCAGAGTATAGCCCACCACGACGCTTCTCACCTCCCTGACGATTCCCGACTCATCAGATCTCTGACTCTCGGGCAACCGGCGCTGTTACTTTCACAGCGAGGTAGAGCTAAGAATAGAAGAGAACAGCCTCTTACATAACCAGGCCGCAGTGCATTCTGGGATGGGATGGCACTGCTTTGCCACGCAGCGGGCAGCGAGGACAAGGCACCGTCACTGCTGTGCTGCATTGTTGCTCCGCCGTGATGAGGCCATTTAATGCGTTCACATTTTAAATCCTGTTGAAGTCAGAACATGTTTGAATGAAAACAGAAATGCTTTCGTTGCAGTTTGCTTTCAGTTCCGTCCCTGCAGGTATCTGATCATCTCAAAGACTCTCGTCAGGTGATTCTTGCCAGAATCCAAATTCCTCAGAATCGTGCACCGCTCATAGTCTCTGCACAGCTACTGTAAACTGACAGTTGTCTTCTCTGCTGCTCTCACCACAGATATTACACAATATACCGCTGACACCACACATTTTGATATTTGTGCACAAATGCAACACCAGCCATCCATAACATTATGACCTCATATGTTCTAGGCAGACTGGCGACCTGTCCAGGCCTCTCATCCAGCTGGGACGGGCTCCAGATCCCCCTGTGAAACCTCTTGAGGAGAAGTGGTTGAGAAAATTAATGAATAAATGTCTGTGGTACTAATCTTTGCTGCCAAAACAGCTCTGACCAGTCGAGGCATTGACTCTAGGAAGGCTGGTTGTAGCAGACCAACTTCCTCCAGCCTTCAGGAAGTGATTCTGCTCCTGCAAAGAACAGCCAGGCCAATCAGATTGGCCGGGGGCGGGACAAACACTCTCTGATGGACAGAAGACATAGACGCCATCTGAGCAATGTGGAGCTGAATTAGTTTAAATGTCTCTGGTTGGTTGGAGGACAATCGAGTTGTTGTAACCAGACTTGAGTCCAGCACCAAGACGTCAGCAGCAGATCCTTTAAGTCCTGCTTGAAGTTGAGAGGTGGAGCTTCCATGGATCTGGACTTGGTTAAATCTGGAGTCAACACCTTGAACTCCAACTATTGAAGAAGGGAGCATCATCATGAAAGGGTGGGCGTGGTCTGCAGCGATGCTGAGGGAGGAGCTACAAGTCAAAGGAACATCCACATGAATAGAAGGACGCAAGGACTTCCAGCAGAACATGGACCAAACATCACACTGTCTCCAGCAGCTCGTCATCTTCTCATAATGCATCCTGGTGTCATTAGTTCCTTAGGTAAGAGATGCAAGATTCCTTTGGGTGGCTGCTGTCCACTAATTAGAGGGTTGGCAGTTTGATCCAGGGTACCGCCACATGCCGTAGTGATGAGTCTGAAATGTCACCACTGTCACTACAATCTATTTCTGCTGAGTCTTCAGAGGGAACGCCTTATATAATGCGCCGTCACCGCTCTCGGACGACTGCAGAGCGTGGAGCATTCAGAGAAAGAGACGGAGATGGATGCAGCGTTCGTTTCTGCTGCATCATGGAGACACAGACCCATGAGTCTCTGGTCCATAGAGAGCAATGCACTGTACAGCTGCATCCCTAATCATGACATCTTATACGGAGGCTAGACATTTCCTTCAGGTTCAATTGAAGCAGTTTCTGAAGGGTCGCTGAAATTGATTTGCTGCAAGAAGTCTCATTTATTTTTTCTGCAAAAGAAACTTAGGGACTGAATCATCTGCAGAGATTTATCAGAATATAGAGGAGAGACGTCATGTTTTGAGACCAGTCATCATTGATGGACCAGTGAATTCTGAAATCTACCCAGTTTCTGAAGAGAAACTGGGTCATGCAGCAAGACAACGAGCCCAAGAACACAAGTGGTTCTACAAAAGAACAGTTAAAGAAGAACAAGATGAATGTTTAGGAACGGCCAAGTCAAAGTCTACCATGAACAAAAGATGCCCCAAGAGCAAATACAGAGGGTCTATCACAGGCTGCAACCCATTGGCATCTTCTGACTTCTCACATGTGGCTCGTTGGTCTAGGGGTATGATTCTCGCTTAGGGTGCGAGAGGTCCAGGGTTCAAATCCCGGACGAGCCCACTTATTGGGACCTTGACTTTGTTTAGACGTGCTTTAGTTCGTCTCTGAAGAGAAACTGGGTCATGCAGCAAGACAACGAGCCCAAAAACACAAGTGGTTCTACAAAAGAACGGTTAAAGAAGAACAAGATGAATGTTTAGGAACGGCCAAGTCAAAGTCCTGACCTTAATCCAATAGAAATGTTGTGGAAGGACCTGAAGCAAGCAGTTGATGTGAGGAAACCCACCAACATCTCAGAACTGAAGTGGTTCTGTTCTGAGGAATGGGCTAAAATTCCTCCAAGCTGCTGTAGACCACTGATCAGCAGTTTCCACAAACATTTAGTGACAAGGAGGTCACAGCAGATACTGGAAACAAGGAGGCTCTTAGTTTAACCGTTTGACTGTGACGATGACGCATAAATAAAACGTTTCATCACATCACGTGACTAGGACCCTGACTAAAACCGATGTCTTATATTCGATGTGTCGGTTTCTGGCTGCAAACATCTTTCAAACAGGAGTGATCTGCAGATTCGCTCTAGTGAACATTTGTCACTGTGCATATGTTGAGTATAATGAAGTAAAACGTTCATCAAAGGCGTGGAGGAAGGAGCCCTGTCTGGCCCTGGATCAACTCATTCATAACAAAAACATAAACTTAACACCTGAGTCACCCTTCAAGCTTTCACTGGAGCTATTAATAACGAGCCTTCAATTAGAAACTGGAGGATGAATTATAGTTTCCTCTTTGAAATAGCTGCAGCGCTCACTGCGCATCAGCTCGAGGTGTTGGGCTATAATTATAAGCAGACATATTTGTGTATCCTTCCTCTGCCCACTCACCCCTCCATCCCTGCCTCACCCCTCCCTCACCCATGGGCCTGTTATTGTCTCAGTTGTGGTCAGAGTCGTGGCAGATGGTCAAGAGGAACTGCAGCTCACCTCTCCAGCCCCTGCGGAGGTAAAGGTGCAGGGGCGAGCACTTGGCCGCTTGACAAAGAACACCATGTCACTATGATCCAGAATAAAAATACACCACGAACGCACACACCGTGTTACTGAACGCTCGCCTGCACTGTGAGCGCCCAGATGGTGATGGTGAGTTTTCTCTGCAATATTTCTGTCACTGAGAATTTCTCCAGCCGTGGGAAAGAGCACATTATATTAACGAAGCTCTTGGAGGATCTTTTTCTGTTTCCGTTCGGCCCCTCTTTAAGGAGCTGTCATTGATTAACTAAATGCACCAGTGGAAGGTCACCCACTCTCCCAACATCCACTGAGCAGCTACTATTTCCAGCTACACACACACACACACACACACACACACGGCTGGGGGTGAATCAAAGTAATTATAGTCGGCCGCTACTGTTGTGTGAGATGAAAACAATGTGCAGTCTCTGGGCGGCCTAAAATAGACGCCTTCATGGTGTGTCACAGGCTGCCTGCCGCTGTGGGGGGGGTGGGTAGGGGCTCGGGAGGCTGGGGAGGCAGGGAGGGAGGGGAGGCAAGGTGAGGGGAGGGAGAGGTTGAACACGGCGTCAGACAAACAGAAAACAAATCAGTCGTGACGTAGACTGAACATACCTGAAATAGCAGGTTTCTAAGCAGCAGCGGCGCCGAGCAACTCATCTGAAAACTGTCATCAATTACTCATTATTTACTCATGAGGAAGGTTCAAGGGTTGTTTCCACTACTAGACATGTTTTGTGACTGTAGGCGCTCTGAAACTGTTTAAATGAGTGGTGTGAAACATGGGGGTGCTAATGTCCTGGTTTGGGCCTGTTCTGCTGCATCTGGACCAGGACGGCTTGTCATCATTGATGGACCAATGAATTCTGAATTCTACCAGTGAACTCTAAAAGAAAATGTCAGGACATCTGTCCGTGAGAAACAAGGAGGCTCTGATGTGAACAAATGATTGGACTGAGATCAGTGACTGTACTCCTATCGGTTAATATTATATGGACCCATTGTTGAATCATGTTCATGCTGAGTCTGATCAGCTGGTAACTCACTTCACATCGAGAGAAAACTAAGTTCTTGTAGAGAGAACCATCTATCAGTTAAAAGACAATTGCCTTCATCCATTTCTGCTTGCTTTTATCTTCTTTAGAGATTTTACTCTAAGAGGTGTAGAGTTACGTGAGAAATTATTTGCTAGCACTTCAGAGTCTGCTTGCTTTCCACTGAGCCTGTCCTGATTTTATTGGAGAAAACACAAACGTACTACTGCATCAACTGGATAGTCCTCCAACCAATCAGAGACATTTAAACTAATCAGATGACGTGTATGACTACTGTTACTCTTCTGTCCATCACCACATTAAGCCCCGCCCCCTAAATGATCTGATTGGTCCAGCAGATCTTTGCTGGAGTAGAATCAGTTCCTCAACGGAGAGACTCCAGACCAGCTTTCAGCCATAAAAATTTGCAGGTGGAGAAGCTGGTGTGGCCTCCAGGCTGGTTAAAAATAATAATTATAACCGCCCTAGTTTATTTAAAAGTTGAGGTAGAGGTTTCCTGCACTCTTTGTTACACTTCACGGTAGTTGTTCAGTCTGAATCCAGCATGCAGCTCTTTTTCTCCACTCAAGTCTAAAGCAGATGATTCCTGAATGTCGAGCTAAGCAAACAAGACACAGCATGTAAAGAAGACAGGTTTGGAGTTGCTGGAAGACATATTCTCCTCCCGTGGTGGAGGTTAGCCTCCTCTCCTTGATATCCCACAAGCAGTGAAGGCAGCGCTGCAGTTTAACTCGCCCAAGTTCATTTCATTCCCGTTCATAGTCATTTTAATCCAGGCCACCGCCGCTGCTGCTGCTGCTTCGTGCTACATGCTCTTTATTTATCTGCGTCCTTTCCAGGAAGTCGAGGAAATTTGATCCAGGAGCACAAAGGAAGTAAACAGGGGAGGAGGGGGGAGATGGTGCAGAGATAACAGAGGTGGAGGTGGGTGGAGATGGCCTTCGTTCGTTAATCCTGTTCCTGTCTGCAGCTCCGGCCCTCGATGTGGTTTCCTCTGACTTTATCATGACGTCTCTGCTGCAGCATGTTTGGAAAAAAACTAAACGTCTACGCTTTTACTTTGAGAGTGGGTTATTGTTCAAAAGTTGTAGATGTTCAGGTGTGAAATAAAATATTAAATCTAAACAGAAGCTCAAAATTTAATAAATTCATTTTATAATAAATTCCAGAAATTTAGAGCAACTCTAACTGTTATTATCAGATTAACAACAGTAGAGAGATGACCAGAAAAACACACGTTCCTGTTCAAACGTTCAAATATTTGGGAACATAGGAGTTCCTCCTTTGTGTACATGGCAGTCTCCTTCCAGTTTATGTCAGCACACTTGGTATAATAGTTGGTTTAGGGTAAATAAATATGGATTACATAGTCCAGCGGCCAATTTTGTGCAAATGGAAATTTCCTGTCTGTTTATTCTGAGCGTGTCTTAGGGCTTCCTGGGGACTTTTTCCAGTTTAACGACTGTGGCGATGTTTAAATTTCTCTCACTGTGTCACAGCTGCATGTTGCTGTGGAGTCTATAGACTGTCTCTGTCGTCTGTGCAGAAACACAAAGCAGAGCAGGAACTCTGTGACTCAGAGGACTGAAGTTTCGTGGCTGAGGTCAGAAGAGCCCGAGGCTGGTCTCTCTCTCTCTCTGGGTAACCCTGACTGATTGCATTATCTGCAGCAAATGAATTTAAAAGCTTTAGTTTATTTTGCCAGAGAACGCACCTGCCACCAACAGTTAGACGTATGATAAACATACAAGCACACAGTCAGAGGCAGAGGATGCATACCTAGCACAGCTTCTCTACTGGTCCTGTATCTGAGAGGCTAATTCAATAAACTAGCTGAATCCAGAGGGACGACTCTGCACCAGATTCCACCACAAAGGTGTTCACATACGCAACGTGGACCGGTATTTAACTGAAGCTGCCTTCAAAGCAGCGAGCAGCACAGACTGTACACGGTAAACTCAAGTAAATGACAAGTGTGTGATAAACACGTTGTTGTTATCGTTCAGGACAAAACTCTTCACTTTCGCCTTTTGAGGTTGGTGAACTAATAAAGCAGGAGGTAGCCATGGTAACCTGGTGCATTCCAGCACAACACACACTAAGGCTCAATTTATAAACTATATTAACAAAATCCAACAAAGATTAAAAAAGGCAGCTGGACTTGTAGAGTATTTTTGAGAAGACGTTTCGCCTTTTTTAATCTTTGTTGGATATACCATGACCTGGATGACTGAGAACCTTCACAGATATATTACCAAAAGTATTCACTCATCAGCCTTTACATGTATATGAACTTAAGTGACGTCCCATTCTTAATCCATAGGGTTTAATACGACGTGGGTCCACCCTTTACAGCTAGAACAGCTTCAACTCTTCTGGGAAGGCTTTCCTCAAGGTTTAGGAGTGTGTTTAAGGGAATGTTTGACCATTCTTCCAGAAGAACATTAGTGAGGTCAGACACTGATGTTGGACCAGAAGGCCTGGCTCTCAGGCTTCACTCTAATTCATCCTAAAGGTGTTCTATCAGGTTGAGGTCAGGACTCTGTGCAGGCCAGTCAAGTTCTTCCTCACCAAACTCTCTCATCCATGTCTTCATGGACCTTGTCATGTTGGAATAGGAAGGGGCCGTCCCCAAACTGTTCCCACAAAGTTGGGAGCATGGAATTGTCCAGAATCTCTTGGTCTGCTGAAGCATTCAGAGTTCCTTTCACTGGAACTAAGGGGCCAAGCCCAGCTCCTGAAGAACACCCCCACACCATAACCCCCCCTCCACCAAACTTCACACTTGACTCAATACAGTCAGACAGGTACCGTTGTCCTGGCAACCACCAAACCCAGATTCCTCCATCAGATTACCAGATGGAGAAGCGTGATTCATCCCTCCAGAGAACACGTCTCCACTGCTCTAGAGTCCAGTGGTGGCTGCTTTACACCACTGCATCCGACGCTTTGCATTGTACTTGGTGATGTACGGCTTGGATGCAGCTGCTCGGCCATGGAAACCCATTCCATGAAGCTCTCTACTGTTCTTGAGCTAATCTGAAGGTCACATGAAGTTTGGAGGTCTGTAGAGATTGACTCTGTAGAAAGGTGGTGACCTCTGAGCACTATGAACCTCAGCATCCTCTGACCCTGCTCTGTCATTTTACGTGTCCTGACACTTCGTGGCTGAGTTGCTGTCGTTCCCAATCTCTTCCACTTTGTTATAATACCACTGACAGTTGACTGTACCTCTGCACTGGGCACCTCTTGCTACTCGGTCGTCTAAAGCTCGGTCTCTGCTCCTGTAATCGGTCCTGAACACAGAAACTTAAAGGTGGACAGATGAGATCAGACTGACCAAGTCGATCCTTAATGAAAGGTCTTAACCTTCTTATTGTCCTTGGGGTCAAATCTGACCTGCCTTGAATATTTCTAAATCACATACTTTGATGTAAATGTGGTTCTAGTGATTAGAAGAGAAGAAGGTGGAATTAGGTGATACGTTTTATTTTAGGGTTAGGACGGGAGGATAAAAGTTGTGTGGTCGACAGGAACAATACAACGGTGAATGGGACATGAGTTAAGAGACTTTACGTCTTTTATATATTTTCTTCCACTTCTTGGCAAAAGATTATTTCCTCCATTACTCTCCACTTTTAACGGTGGCATATGTTTAAAATCCTCTTAAAAGGACCATTTGCAGTAGTTCATGGTAGCTACGTCTTATCCAGTTATATCTTTACTGCCTCCCTCCTCTTCACCACTTCTTCCTCCTCTCTTTTTTATTTTTTTTTTGCACTTTCCTCCCCTCTACTCTCGGTGTAGCGCTGAGATCTCCATGGAAACACGGTTTGGTTCAGTCAGCAGAGACGCAGAGACAAAGTGAAGAGAAGGAGACGGAGGAGGCGTGCATGGAGGAGAGCCTGAGGTTTGTAGCTGCAGATGTCGAGCTCGTCCTGAACGTGCAGTGCCGCGAGACGTTAAACAGTTAAAGGAGTTAAAGAGCATCAGCGTCGGCTCCAATAACACACAGATATACAGCATGTGGTGTGATTTAACCCATTAAAATCAGACCCCGAAGGAAATAGAGCCAAGTGTTTTGCAGAACGTCCAGCAAACAGAAAGATGTGAGTAAATATCAGTGGAATATTGTACCACTGTTGGATCAGAACCATGAACAACTGGTTGTTGACTTGGGGACATGATCCAGATTTTGGAACAAGATTGAAAGTCTCTCTCTCTGTTATTATTCTATTGATCTCACAGAATTTGACTTATGACCTTTGGGATATAAAACTATAAATTCATCCTCAGAACTTCGTCAACAAACCATCGACTGTCACAAAGTAAAAAAGTTGGAGCAGAAAATCATCTCAGGTACCTTTCCCACATCTGAGTTTCATTATTAGTTAAATGTGCAGGTTTTTGGGAATAATGACTAATAATAAATGGGTTTGCAGTAGTTTCCTATGAAGTCAGATTGGAGTCATTATCAGTGAAGTGAAAAGCCAGTTGAAGGCAACACTGAAGCACATGTAAGAGCTGTCTACTCCTTCAGTGTGAACCCTGCCGCCTCTAAAGGGGCTGATTACGTCCATTGTTACACCGTTTATGCCCATTAACTCTTGGTGGCTGTAACCTTGATTTAACGTCACATGAGTGGAGCGCTGAGCAGGGTCGCCCACCGAGTCATTACAGTGGAGGACAACTTATCGGTCTATTAGTGCCTATTAACGTCTGTGGTGTACATGTATGAAGGAAATGTAGAAACCAGCAGAGCTGACTTTGATCTTCAGACTCCTGCTGGTTTGACACGTCAGCAGAAAGTCTGCCTGAAATACAACAGAAGAAGAAGAAGAAGAAGTGTTTCCTCCAACTTTCCCTCCAGTCCTGAATGTGTAGAGTCTTAGAAGACGACCAAGACGTCTCCACATCTCCATCGTCTTTGTCCACATTGATTCCATCTTGGTTCATCTTGTTGTTCTACCTCCATGTTTCTGTTCCTCATGTTTACGTGGGGCAGACATGCTCAGAGAGAATGGATTTATTCATCTTGTTCTAAAATCTGGATCATGTCTCCAAGTCAACAACCAGCTGTTCATGGTTCTGATCCAACAGTAGGTAGAGATCCATTCTTCCTTCCTTCCCTTTCTTCTTTCCCTTTCATTCTTTCCTTTGTCTTTTCTTTCTTCCTTCCTTCCTCCGTTCCTTCCTTCGTTCCTTCCTTCCTCTTGTTTCCTTCCTTTTTTCCTTCCATCCTTCCATCCTTCCTTCCTTCTTTCCTTCCTCCATTCCTTCCTCCTTTTCCTTCTTTCGCTCCTTCCATCCTTCCTTTCTTCCTCCTTCCATCCTTCCATCCTTTCATGCTTCCATCCTTCCTTCCTTTTTCCTTGCTTCCTCTTTTGTCCATCCTTCCTTCCTTCCTTCTTTCCTCCCTTCCTTCCTTTATCCTTCCCTTCCTCTCTTTGTTCCTCCCTTCCTTCTTTCCTTCCTCCCTCCCTTTTTTCCTTCCTTCCTTTTGTTTCCTTCCTTCCTTCCTTCTCTTTCCTTCACTCCTTCCTTCTTTCCTTATTCCTTATAGTGTTATTATATTTTAGTGTTTGTATAGTTTTAACTTTCTGTTCCAAAGATCTTCTGCATTAAAGTCAAAATCACATTCTACATCCATGTTGTTCTGTTCCCTCTGCTGACTCTATAATGACGGTGACGTCCAGTAAACCCCAAAGACAAATGAAGACAGTATCTACAGACGGGATTCATTTGATAGAGCGAGGCGGTTTCTATTAGACTAATTCATTCCATTTACAAAGTGTCGGGGTGTTTTGTCTCTCCGCTGGATCTCTTCAAACCAAAGTGCCAATTACAACACAAAGCCGAGGATTGTTAGCGTGAAGTAAAAAATGACACTTCTGTATTCTAATAATGACTAATGAGTCGTTCCTCGTGAAAAGTGAAAAATCTTTTCGTTTGCAGAGCAACGTGTTGGGGATTAAAGACACAGGAGCAGAGAGGAGCTGGAGAACTCGACTCTTTAAAATACTAACACGTGTCCTAATCTGATTTACATCCATGAACATCTTTAATATTATTATTCACACTGAGCACATCGATGCCACGGCACAGAGGCAAGAAACATCCCTGAATTCAGTCGGTAACAAACTTCATAACCGTGAGACCAAAAGGAACAAGCTTGGCTTCCCTGGACCAAGGACACTGAGGACAAGGCCTCGTTCACACCTTCACATTAACATCCGTCCTGAGTGATCTGATCACAAGTGTCCTGGTTAAACAGGTCCAGGTGTGAACACTGATCTGGTCTGAGTCCACATGTGGAGGTGGTCTGGGACACAGGTGTGGAGAGCCTTTTAAAAGTTTCTGTCCTTGGAGCTGAGAACCAAACTAAACAAGAATTAACTCAGGAAATGATTCAACATGAGGACACGACTTTCCATCTTGTTCCAAAATCTGGATCATGTCTCCAAGGCTGTTCTTGGTTCTGATCCAGCGGTAGGTAGAGATCCATTAGACACAGCAGCTGGTACAATATTCTACTGACCACATGATGGCGCTGCTGATTTACAGACACACAAACTGAGATCAGATCTCAAGCGCTGGCTGGGGACGCATGTGGAGACACGTTTATATTAAGACCAGGTGGAGACACAGGGACTTAGAGATGGACCAGGTGTGATCAGATCACCAAAGATAATGTGAAGTCTAAGAGGGGGCCAGAGACTGGAGTCAACAGTTGGTGAGTCAGTTCTGAATTTGAGGATGTCTTCCATCTAGGACTCACCTTGCATGCAGAACTTGAGCTCCTTAGCGTCGGTGACGGTGCTGGCCGGCATCCTGTCTGGAACCTTCTTGCTCATGCGGTTGTAGTTCCTCCTCTTCTTCGTCTCGCCCCACAGGTTGGAGCCGCCGTGCATGCTGGGAATGTTGAGCACGGCAATGCCCTCCAAGGAAGTGTTGCTGAGGTCCAAGATGATCCCGTCGCACTGAGGAGACAGAATTTATTTCACAGATTTGATTTAATCCTCTGATTATCGCTGACAAAGAGATTGTTCAACTGAATCTGCAGACGTGAGATTAATGAAGTTATTTTCTGTCATTTTACATAATTTTCAAGTTATTGATTGTTTAAGGGTTTATTTTTCTGATAAGTGTTGTTTTAAATAGTTGACGTCACAAAGGTTTGGTGATTTTAACTTTCTGCTCCAAAGAGCTTTTGCATTAAACTCAAGATGAGTTAATCTGAACAGCCTCCAGGTCCAGGGGTCGTATCAGGCCATTAACAGACTAGTCATGTGACTCTGAGGCGGACTCCACCCACAGATAAAAACCTAACCTCCCCACCAGTCATTTAGAGCTGAACACTTGGAGGAAACGTCTTTGTTTTATCTCGGTATCAGTTTCTTTAGAGCTGAAGCTGCAGTGAATGAGCTGCTGCGTCATTAAATGAGACAGATATACACACAGCAGAGATCTGTCGTGGCAACCAGATTTATTTGGTCCTGATGCATTTCTTGGAAAACAGCCAAGTGTAAAAGCGTTCAATAAAACCGCCGGGCTCCCCACGCCGTCTACATTAACGGATAGAAGGCAATACCATTTGGCTCTATGGGCCCGACCCTGAAGGATGTTGTGTCTAACCTCACCTGGATTCAAACTGACATGACTCAGCACGACGGCCGATTAGTGCCGAGTCACATCGATGCTGGACTTCACTGAACCAACCGAACGCCTACAACAAACCTCAGAAGACCCAGAGTTTAATATATGGACACATGAGGAGCCTGAGACATGACGATCAAACACCAAGGACAACTTCTTCTTCTCTCTGCTAACGAGATGTGATCACATTGAATTATGAATCCATTCTGAGTAATTAGACCTCATTAAACTGTCCATACGGCCTCATCCTGACCTTAGATTAATGTCCATCCTGGACAATCTGGTCTCACCTGGTCCATCTCTAAGTCCCTGTGTCTCCAACTGGTGTTAATTAAAATGTGTCTCCACATGTGTCCCAAGCCAGCACTTGAGATCTGATCTCAGTTTGTGTGTCTGTAAATCAGCAGCGCCATCATGTGGTCAGTAGAATATTGTAGCAGCTGCTGTCTCTAATGGATCTCTACCTACCGCTGGATCAGAACCATCAACAGCTGCTTGTTGACTTGGAGACATGATCCAGATGTTGGAACAAGATGGAAAGACTCTCACATGTTAAGATCTGATTTATTTATCGAGTTCTGAGCTTCTGGGCCTCTCTGAATCCTGATCTTGATTATTTCTGAGAGGTTTCTAAAGATGAACTGTGGAGGCTTGTTTGTTTGTGAACAGGTGTGTTTCTCTGCATCTTTCTTCAGGTGACAGATTCTGCAGCGCTGTGTGACAGGATGAGGCAATCAGAGACTTTACGGGGCATTAATCTGATGATGTGCTATGAATAGCCCTCCTCGTTAGTATGAGCACACTACTACACACTACTACACACTACTACATCAACGCTTTGAGGGAGCAACATGAAGGAACCTCAGCCTCCTCTCATCAGACCGACTCACCTCCACTTCTATGCATTCGTTAAGCTTCTTGCAGGTGGCAGAGATGGTCTCCGTGGTGCCGAACTCAAAGTACCAGAGTTTGTTCTTCATCCTGAGGAGAAACAGAGGACGGACAACGTTAGAAACTCAGCTCTGCATTCATGAGAACAGCTTCACCAGCCCACAGCACGATTTGTTTCGGGTGCAGCGGACACATATTGAAGCTGTCAGCTTGACAGCTCGGGACGGCTCGTGGTCATGTGACCTAAGAGGTCAGAGCTCCATCGATGCCCCCTGCAGCCTCAGAGCGTTGGTAGATGGAGAGATAACCAACCACAGGCATCGACGGGGCTCAGAGCTGCAGCCTGACCACTGCCTCTGGGCGGGACGGGGGGGGGGTGAAACGCTGCTGGTAGAGACTATAAGATCAACATCCAACACAGCCCACAGGTCTGACTGAGGCACGGTTCATTGGTGCCCCGCAGACAGATTCATCAGAGGTGACCTGATGGACGTGTTTGGTTTAGATCCTGGTGACTGAATAACACCACTGACAACTACAAACTGCTCCTCACTCATGGTTCATGGTCCAGTTACACACCGACTGAATGAAGTTTGGTTTCACTCTGACTCTCTTTGGTTTTTGGGATTTCACCTCATGTTTTTGGACTGTACCAAGGTCAAGACTTCAGCAGCACTTGTAATAAATGGAATGACCTTATAAGGCCAATGAGTTTCAGCTGGTGGCCTTCATCAGGGTTCATCTAGAAACACTCTGCACAGGACATTTCAAATAATGTAAGTCAATGGGGCACCTGCGAGGTGGGCTTGGTCAGGTGGCATCAGGACAACCAATCACATCCTTCCACATATCATGTGGTTTCTGGCCAATCATTGAACCACACTGGTAAAAGAGAGATCAGTGGTAAAGATAAGATATATCAACACAATAAAAACAGGACACATAAATGGTGCAAAGGTATGCAAGAGAGTAAAAAATTAAAAAAATTAAATATATTAAAGTTATATAAAAAATACATAGTGTATTTATAGAAAACAGAATCATCAAAACTATAAAATTTAAATTTAAATTCATTAAAATGTTCAGAGATCTGTTCAGAGATGTATGTATGTATATATATTATTGCATTGGCATTTTACAAGTGATTTTATTTAGCAGTTTTGGATCCTGACACGCTTTAACAACTCTTATGCACTGTTTTTTTTCTTTTCTGTTGTTTTCACTAAAGCTCTTTCGTTCATTTAGATCCTACCAACCTTTGTTTAACCCTAAAACATGACTTCGTCAGTGAAAAAAATGTTTAATCTAGCCGTCGTTTCACTTTGAAGCAAATCGAAAGCGGAGCTTCAAACGGAGCGACCATTGTGAAGGAACGCGTCCGGGCCTCAAACTAACTCTGCATCCGTTGATCTGATCTGAGCTCAGCTGTTTTCTATGAACAAAGCTTCCAGGACGTCCTTCCCGCTTCTTTTAAAGCGTGGTGGTAATCACTCTGGATGATTCATATGTCTCCAGATACAATGCTACGACCACTGGTATGTGGACACACTGCTGATACTGAAAACACTGATATTGACACAACAGCTTTGTAATGTGGGCACAGTGGTATCAAGGTCAGATGCCACCTTGGTCTCAGCAGAGAACACAAAGAAGAAGAAGAAGAAGGCTTCACACTCTTTTAAAGGTTCAAAATATTCAAAAAGTTATTTGCAGGAACAATAAAATAAGTGAAGGGAGAGAATAATGCCGCACGCCTTAAGCTGCTACACTTGTTCACGTGTTTTCCTTGCTGCTAATTGTCTTCCTGTCTCTTCCACCTTTTAATGCCTCCCCAGAAACCTCTGCCGCTGTCAAATCAGGGGATTACGAGCGTATTTGAGATCACAATTAGGAGCAGTTGTGATTCTCAACGAGCCGAGCTGCCTAACCTCATTAAGCTGCTTCCACTTGAGACGGCCTGTTAAAAAAAAAAAAAAAAAAAAAATGCAATTAACTCATGTTGTTCCTCCTCTCTTATGGACACGGAGCGCGACGGGGGAGGCCGACTGCTCCACTAAGCCTTTCCGCCGTTATTCCCGGGGTTTCTGCAGCTACGCTAAAGCACAACTAGAACAAAGAGGATCTCAAAACTGTCGTGTAAGACTCTCCTGATGGTGTGCTGTCATGCACTAACCAGCTGATTCCCCAAGAAAGAAAAATGACTTATAAATCCTGCATCATTTCAAAGAGAAAACAAAGAGCTGCTGGAGAGAATAGATTAGCGACGTATTAAGGTGGAACCGTGTTGTCATGAAAGCTCAGCTTCGGGGCTTCAAAACCCTCAACTCTGTCTTCTATCTAACAATCTCTATACTAGTTTGCCGCCTTTCCTCACAGATAAGCATCTCCCTTAATCCCCAACATGAGCAGTGACCTGAAGACCCCACCACCTCTTTTCGGAACCTCCTCCTCCTCCTCCTCCTCCTCCTCATACCTGTTGTGAGATCAGGAGGTCGGTGACTAGCATTCAAAGGCCCCATTCAGACCTCGCATTAACATCTGTCCCAGGAGATCTGAATGCAAATGGCCAGGTGTGAACGCAGCCATGTTTGTTTCTCAGCAGTGACCTGGTTCCTCTGAGGATGGAAGAAGCTTCCAGGGTTCAGTTCTAATCTGAGTCTTTGTCTTTAAAATAAATTAGAAGAATATGAATCATGTCTCCAAGTCAACAACCAGCTGTTGATGGTTCTGATCCAACGGCAGGTAGAGATCCATTAGATCCATTAGAGACAGCAGTGAGATGTCTACAGTCTTTTGGTTCCTGTCCCCACATCCACCATGATGATGGGGGTTGGACGAAGACGGAACGGTGGATGGGTTGACGGTATTTTCTTTTCAAAAGCCAAATTAATGGCCTTGACTTTTCTATCTGTTGGTACTTAAAGCACTTTACAGTCACAGTCTGCACACAAACTCTGGGTTCATTGTCTTGCTTAAGGAAACTTCTGCATCTATTCTGTCCTTTTTAACCAAATAACCTAAATAACCAACTTTCCATCTTGTTCCAACATCTGGACCATGTCTCCAAGTCAACAAGCAGCTGTTGATGGTTCTGATCCAGCGGTAGGTAGAGATCCATTAGAGACAGCAGCTGGTACAATATTCTACTGACCACATGATGGCGCTGCTGATTTACAGACACACAAACTGAGATCAGATCTCAAGCGCTGGCTGGGGACGCATGTGGAGACACATTTAAAATTAAGACCAGGTGGAGACACATTTATATTTATATTTATATACACATTTATATTAAGATGTTATTAATGTTAATGGACACTATTGCACCTTAAACCTTACCCTGTATATATAATTTATATTCTTCCTTCTCTACTTCTTGTACATTTGTTCATATGCTAATATGCTAATTTGTAAATTTTTGCTTATACCATTTCTATTTTATCTTACTAGATTTTATTCTACTTATTTTTTATTTCTATTTTATTTAATTTAATCTTTTCTTTTTATCTGAGGTTCTTAAGAGTGTGTTTTTTATGTACAACTAAGCTACTGTGACCAAGCAATTTCCCTTGTGGATCAATAAAGTTAATCAAAGTCTAAGTCTAAGTCTAAGACCAGGTGTGAATCAGGTTGTCCAGCTGTCTGAACGGGGCCAGTGTGGCATCATAAAGTTTGATTGTGGAGTCAAAGATACCGTTGGTTTCTAAATGATCTCCCTCCTCTCTCAACACTCACAACTCTTCCTCTGTCCTCCAGATTGGACGGACACTCTCACACACTGAAAGGCAGCATTGTCTCCAGTGAGAGGAATCATTAGCACCTGGGCCCCGGGCTCCTGGAGCTCTGCCTCCTGTGACCATTAGACGCTGGTGGATCTCCACAGACTGAGGTGTCAAGAATCACACCTCCCCTCCGTCCAGACCGGCCTGGGATGGAAGGCTGACACCGGAGGGGGGAGAGGGGTGTGTGTGAAAGAACAATGAGGGATTGTAAGCGACAATAAAGCTCTGAGCCGAGTGCTACATGAGGCCTCTCTCACCGGGTCAAAGGTGATCTATCATCTGCTTCTTGCCCTTTCATTTCACACTGACGTAAAAACGGAGGGATACTTAGTTTGCCAAAACATCAGTCAGATCACAATAAAACAGTCGCAGTTGTCCGTCAGCTGTCTCCGTCTCTGTGGAAGCACTGAGAAGGAAAACCCACTGAGGAACAATAACCTCCAGTGTTGGCTGTAAACTGCGAGCGGCCTACAGTAGGACGGTGGTGCTGTTTTGTGAGTGTCAGCACAGTTTGTGTTTTGTGAAAACTCTGGCTTGGATCTGAGCCACGAGCGTCTCACACAGCAACGGAGCACAGAGGAATAGTTTAGTGGAAGGGAAAGCAGCTTTACAGGGAGTTTAACCTCTGTCCTGCTCTGCACATAAATACTTTACATGTTTAAACTCTGGCTAATGGATCAAAGAGAGGCTCCTCAGAGACGGGAGGAATCTCTCTTTTATCTGTCATCACCCTCTCTTGCTTCAGCTGGAAACATAATACGGGACAAATGAACAGAAACTTCAGCATAAATTATTGAATCTCAAAGAGTAAACAAGTCCTCCCTGCCTTCACAGTGTGTAGACTAATTAACTGTGGAGGGAAGGGAAGCGTGTTGTAGTCATCATGCAAACAACATTAACCTCCACGGTTCCCAGGTGAGTCAGGGGCGAAACAAGCTGCGACACTTCACTGTGGAAAAAAACAGAAATCTGCTGTTTGTGTCCAAGGCAGGACATTTTCACAGCTTTTCAAACAGTATTATGTCCAATTATGTTCCAAAATTTATATCATGACTCAGTGTCCAGGCGCATACGCAACAAAGCGCTGTTTGTGGTTCTGAAATAGCAGCATGTATGCCGTGTTTATTTTAAACGACACAAATCTGAGTCTGAAGTGGGCCTGAGATGTCCAACAAAGCTAGCCTGTCGTTTATGTCCAAGGCAGGACATTATTTCAACTTTCTAAACATCACGTCTAATTATATTCAAAAATCTCCTCAAGTCATGACTCACACACAACACAGCACTGTTTGTGGTTCTGAAATAGCAGTGTGCAGTAACAGAAATCTGAGTTTGGACTTCAGGTGGTCACTTGAGACGCATGTGGAGATGTATTTAATGTTAGGTGTGACTCAGGCCATAGATGTCCAACAAAGTCAAACTGTATTTTACAAGTTTTCAAACATTATTAACCCAGTTATGTTCCAAACTTTGTATCATCTCCACAAGTCATGACGCGCACACAACAAACAGCTGTTCTTGGTTCTGAAACAGCAGTATGTAGCGATCCAAAAGATGTTGGTGTTCATTTTACTGAATTTGGATTTCTCGTGCTCACTAGATGCATGTGTAGACACGTTTAATGTTAGGTCTGAAGTGGGTCTGAGATGTCCAACAAAGTAAAACCAGTTTATGTCCAAGGTGGGACGTTTTGCAGGTTTTCAAACCTTGTTATGTCTAATTATTTTCCAAAATTTGTATCATCTCCTGAAGTCATGACTCACACACAATAAACAGCTGTTCGTGGTTCTGAAACAGCAGTACGTAGTGATCCAAATATTTTATGATGCATGTGGCACCACATGTAGTGTTGGGCCTGAAGTGGACCTGAGATGTCCAACAAAGTGAAACTGTAGTTTGTGGGACATCTCGGCAGAACATTTGTACTTAATGGCTTTTAAGCACATGACTGGTGCATGCCGGTAGGAGACGCTTTGAAAATGATCACAGCCAAACACCAGTTGTTGGTGTTAGTCAAGTCTGCAGCAGCGTCACATACTCAGCTTCTGTAGACTCATGCTATAGCCTTGAGGTGAATGACTGGTGATATGTGCAAACTGCTACTGTTTGATCTTCCTCAAATGAGAATAGTCTGCAGCAACCACATTTTCCTTGTTGCTTCTTTGCTCTGGTTGTTTCTGAGAATATTCCCAGAAGTCATGAACCTTCAAAACTGTAATTGTTGACTCAAAGTAAACGGAACAACGTCAGTTTGTTGTGAAAGTTTGCGCAGACATCAAGTTCAAGCCTTCAAACATCAAGAACAAACATATGCTAATCTTTAGCAGCCTCTATGTTATATTGAAGAAATGTTAGCATGCTAAAACGCTAAACCAAGACAATGAAGTCTTACATTAGACCACAATTACACACGAGACATTAAAGCCACTAAACATTTCCATTGGCATATTAGTATCGTGACCGTGAGCAATTAACATACTGCCGTTAGCCGTTAGCACAGCTTAAAGCACACTCAAGAGTTCCTGCTAGCAATTTGCCTGTCTGTTCTGGTACAGAAAGAATGTATTTACTAGACAAATATGACCGATCACATTTAGTTAACAATCTACTGTTTCTTAGAAACACAAAGATCCTTTATCTAGGTTAGAGAAAGAATGAAAACAACCTCATATCAGTTTGACTATTTAATGGACACTTACAACAGATCAAAACTAAAATGAAACATCTGTAATATCTGTAGAATGCCATAAAAAAAGCAGATTTTTTTTAGGAACTATTCGCTCAGAAAGCGTAAGTAAAAATACTAAAAAGGAAGCTAAGAAGAGCTACTATTAGCTGGGAGGCCGGTAAGCCAGGCAGAGTAATGGTTAGCTGGGAGGCTATTGTTTTTATGATCATTAATCACCACACCCTCCAGTTTTTATTCCAGCTCAGTCATGCCCACTCAATCCATCTGGCCTGGACCTGCTGCTCTGCACTCGTCGTCGCAGCATTTGGACATTAAAGTGACAAAAACAAATAATTAAAACTGAAGGACTGTGACACAGAAGGACACAAAAATCCACAGAATCAGAAAGTCTCTGCAGAAAGTCTTGATCTTCACTTGTCTGTTCATATTTTCAGCTTCAGATTTCTGAGGTATTTCTTTTCTCTGGATCACTCTGACTCTTCTGAGCTGACCTCTCGTCAGGCGGAGGCAGCATCCCGCATTACATAACCATCAATTATACCGCTGTGTGCTTGTTCCCGTGGCCTGCCACTTAAAGATACCTTCCCTGCTACTGGAGCGATGTGAAACCTCCGTTTACGTCACGAGCTGCTTTCATTCAGCTTCACACCAGGACCGCTCCGTAGTTTAATAATTAGATAAGAGCAACAAACAAGGCTGCACACGCTCTCATGCCACAGCTCAGCTCAGCTTTCACACTAACAAGGCCAACGCTGCCAATATATTGATCCCACCTCGCAGGCGGGTTTATCGATCGGCCAATGATTGTGGTCCAGTGTGAAAGTGGGTTTCCAGATTAAAGTGCCAGGTCACTAGCTTTGGTTTATGAGCTCTCTCGTTAGCTAATGGCATCACGTGCGAGGGCTTTCCACCGCCAGCATCAGTCTCTCTTCAAAATATTACCAACCTGCTGTTGAACTTCTCCGGGTGCTTCTCCCGCATCAGGTGGAAGCGATGGGCGATGGAGGCGTCCTGCAGGCGAGAGACACGAGAGACAACGTTACCTGCACGACACCGACTTTTATCTTGGCTTGCTGATAAGACAGTGTTGTGCCAGCATACAAAGATGTCGCGCCTCGGTAAAACTCAACCATCCGTCTCTTTTAGAACAAACACAGTTACATCGAAAACTATGTTTGTACAGCAAATTAAAGGAAAAGGATGGTGTACCTGCTTCAGAGTGTCTGATGCCAACTAAATGCTCATGTGAGCATGAAACCATCCATTCAAACCAAACATTTATCCAGTTTAGAGACATCAGCCAGTCTGCAGAAGTCTGCTTTTGAATCATTTAACAATGATTTAAAGCAAAAGTTTTTATTTTTTTGGTAAAATATGATAATGGAAAAAGGTTCTTGCACAGTAGAGACATTCTGTGAATGATGAATAAACCTAACCCTAAGAAAGTATTAAAGAAAGTCTTAGATTTCTAGCTTCAATATGCATTTAATTAACAAAAATCTGAAAAAGAAAAACGGGTCTCAAACATGCAGTTTAATTTTTATTTATTATTTTTTAAATGCTGAATTTTAATTTTAGACTTTTTTCAGTGGCAGATTAATGCCGTGGGATGGTTGACTCAAAATAAACGATAATGCCACAGAGAGGACAATGGAGCTCTACAGCAGCAGAGGAATGAGCTATATCAGGAAATACTTGACAGGAGGATAAAGTCACTGATGCTTCACGGTCCTTTCATGGGAGCTGCTGAGCGTAACAAAAATTACTGAAGAAGTCAGCATGGATAGAGTTCATCTGTCGTAGTATTCAGATTTGAACGAATTTCCTAAAATTAGTTTCAACATGCAGTTAAGTACCAAACATAAAAGAAGTAATTAAAGCAGCAGCATCGTCAAGTGTCAGAAGCTGCAGTTCCTCTAACGTCCACTAGAGGCTCCACCTCTATGTTAAATAAACATGTTCACATCCTGGTACTAAACCTGTATTAGTCTCTAGGACTATTTTTATTTTATTTTTTATTGAACTCATCTGTAAATACATTACATTTCTGCAGAATAAAGTGGGCGGGGCTACTTTAAATGACAAGTAGGCGTCCTCACAGGTTGCTAGCTGTCTTTAGATGGAGTCACGCAAAGATGGAGATGCCAAGCTGAGCTTCAGAAACGTTTTTCAAGAAACGTCCCCACATTTCCAGTCAGTATGCTAAGCTAACGCTAACCAGCCGTCACAATTAACCTCCAAAATTTAGTTTTCCTTGAATTTGCCGCTGCTGCTGTTGGGACAATAGTGTTGCTCGCTGTTGATCCCTGCAACATTCCTGCCACTCACCGTCAAATGTGAAAACACCTTCTGACTATAAGGTCACGGGCCGGTCTGAGCAGGACTCAGAGTGGCACAGCCCCCGTGTGTTTAACCCCTGACCCCTGGGTCAAAGGTGACGTTAACCCTGATCAGTGACAGGAGCAGCCTCAGTATGACCTCACAGATACACCAACATGAACGGCAGCAGCTGTCAGGACGACACGACCAACGATCTGATGCGCCTCACACATGCAGCTAAACGCTTTACAAGCTGCAGACACACAACAGACACACACTTGAGCTCTGAGTGGATGTGATCAATTATCTCCAGAGCAGCCTCAGGCCGTCCTGGAGCTGATGCTGACCAGAGCCGTCTCTGCTCCACTCAGGCCTCAGGACGTGATCTGCCTCTGACTGATAAACGGGATAAGTTCGAGATCGACTATGTGTCAGAGGAAGTAGTACGACTAATGTAGATTTAACTCCAGCATGGAGATGATGGCACACAGCACCGGATCACGGCGGGTGGAAAGTGTCAAAGCAGAGTCGGTAATGATGTTGTCATCCTTTTACTAATGTTTAAAAGCATCGTCTGGTTCAGCTTAAACACAAGTCTACACTAATTCATTCTATACATCCAACTCAATCCAGAAGATAAACCTACTTCTTGATGGAAACTGAAACTGATTCTGCTCCTCCAAATATCTGCAGGGCCAATCGGATCATTTGGAGGCGGGGATTAGTGTGGTGATAGATGGAAGAGTAATAGAAATGTAACTGGTAAAAAAGACACAGCGCCGACTAGTGTTTGGGTGGAGATGTTACAGAGAGAGACAGTACTCGCAAGTACAAGTATAAATGGATCACACCGGCGTAGGCTACGTATGTAGGTTACGGCATTTACTACAACTAAATGTCTCTGATTGGAGAAGTGAGATGTTTAACCCTCTGAGGTCAGTACAGTATAATTGGCTGTGGCTACTTTTGTTTTTACCTTTACATTTCATCTTAAGAACAGTTTACCTCTCCTCGTTTGGTGTCATTCTTCAGGAGTCACAATGAGTAATGTCTAAATGTCACAAATCTCTCAAATCTCAAAACCCGCTTCTCTCTTTCGTCGTCACTACATAGATTGTATTCACATAAACTCAGGGTCCACTGTCTTGCTTAAGGAAACTTCGGCATCTATTCTGTCCTTGTAGTAAGAGAGTCTTTCCATCTTGTTCCAACATCTGGATCATGTCTCCAAGTCAACAAGCAGCTGTTGATGGTTCTGATCCAGCGGTAGGTAGAGATCCATTAGAGACAGCAGCTGCTACAATATTCTACTGACCACATGATGGCGCTGCTGATTTACAGACACACAAACTGAGATCAGATCTCAAGTGCTGGCTGGGGACGCATGTGGAGACACATTTATATTAAGAGCACTAACATCTCATGGGTCTGGTTTTGCACGGCTAACCCTAAAGACAACCAGATTATTCGACATGTGAGGGAGACCCAGAACATGACAGAAGCTCCAACTGAAGGATGATTGGATTTAAAAACACGTAAAATCGTTTCAAGACTGAAATAAAACTGTTGATGTTTAATTCAAACTCAAACAGTGTTTTATTCAGAGAAATAAAGCAGGTCTAATAATATAATGTGATGTTTTACTACTCCCATGTGGATCAATCTGTGCTTTGAGAGCATTTCCACTTCCTGGAATCAATCTGTTGACCTTTCACAGCCTCTTAGAAACAGACGCACATATTTAAACCGTCCTGAAGCTCCTGACAGGCCGAAGCATCCGTGGTGACGGGGGGCTGGCTCTCCGCCCGCCGGTGGGTGCAGGTGTCTCAATGCTCTGCAACAAGGACGGCTTGAGACGAGAGACAGGTGGACAGGAGCAATTACGCCGCCTGTCACCCTCACGACCGCCAACTTCAGCTGCCGGGCCTCCAGGACGAGGCGGTGTGGCGACGGGCCGCCGTCTCACAGCATCAGCAGATATCAGGTCTGAAAATAGAAGCTGCATCTGCTGCTTCAACTGGACGAGAATCTGACACTGGAACCTGGAGAGAGGAGATTCTCTGCAACGAAACCTGTTTACCATCAGAGCTCCAACCAGAACCAGTGGTTGTTTCATTAAAGAAGATGATGATGGACATTTCTGATGAACTCAGACCTGATGATAAATCTATGAAGAAATGTTAATGAGCCATGGCTAGAGTATTATTTGATACTATGAGATGTTATTTAAATATCGGGCATTTAAAAATCATGATTTCTTTGTTCAAAATGTGTGTCCCTGTCATGTGATTGGATAAATCTGATCTCAGTTAGCGTTAGCAAGCTGCTACAAGCCCTGTGGCTACAGATGAATATGACATTTGAAGGAGTATCACTCTGATATCTCTGCAGCCTCCATCACAGTCACTAAGATAACTATGAAGTTAAAGAAGTCTCATCCTAGTGCCAAAAGTATTCACTCATTCATCCAGATAATTGAATTCATTGACCATCTTGTGACAGTTCAGTGTTCTGCTGGGAAACTTCTGGACCTGGCATTCATTGGTGTGGATGTTACTTAAGGCCCTGTCCACACGTAAACGCAAATACGCCAAAACGGAGGTTTTTTTAATCGTTTTGGCCTTTCGTCCACACGTATCCTGTAAACGCATAGCCCTAAAATGCACTTTTCTGAAAACGGGTCCCAGGGTGGAGAAATTCGAAAACGCAGCTCTTGCGTTTTCTTGTGGACGGGGAAAACGGGAAAACGATGACGTCATCGCCACCCTCCCGAGCAGCCTTCCACCTCCCGCGAGACGTCTCGTAACAACATCAACAACAATGGCGGACTACATGCTAGTTTTCATGCTGGAGAAGATATTGAGCCTATTAGGGTTACTAGGGCAAAATATCATGCTCCTGTGCCACCACGCTGAGCAAAAAAGGCGATTTGTAAACAGCGCTCAAGCTTTGTGCGCATGCTCCGCATCTTCCTCTCCATTTTTGGTGAATTTCTGAAACTGAAACAGCGCCACTTATAGGCCTGGAATATGAAGTAGCGTTTTCGGTCGTGCTGAAACGGACCTGTGTGGACGCGGATATTTCTTGAAACGATGATCGAAAACGGAGAGGGAAAAGACCGTTTTCGTACGTGTGGACAGGGCCTAAGACATGTAGCACCCACCTAGACCAGACCAGGCACCCCCACCCCATAGCAATGACACTCCTTGATGGCAGCAGCCATCCCCAGCAGGATGCAATCACAAAAAACGGTTTAGGAACAACTGAAAACATGAAGAACATCACAAGGTGTTGACCTGGCCTCCAAATTCACTAGATCCCAAACTGATCAAGTATCTGTGGGATGATCCACAGAGGCCCCTCCCCCTCAAAGGCCCCCCCCACTAACAACATTGTGTTTCCAGACACCACAGGACACCCTCAGAAGGCCCATGTCCATTCTCTGATGAGTCACCACAAGGGAAGGTGGTCATAATGTTATGGCCTGATTGCTGTATATAAGCTTCAAACTGGTCGACGTATAAAACAAACGTTGTTTGTGTCAGTTTGACTAAATGTAATAATATAAATGATTTAAATGTAATAGACTCAGACTAAATCTAAAATGGCCGCCACCATTAACAGTGTTGTGAAGGTTACTCATCTGAGCTCAGCTTCAGATCCTTGTTTACAGTCTCCTCTGAGTGTTTTGGGTGATGATGGAACATGCTGTGCAGAGTCGGGCTCATCGTGTGGATCAAATCCAGACCAATGACACAAAGTGGCTGCAGAGCTTTTGACAAACATGACGACCTGTTTTGGTGTTTTTCTTTTCTTTTCTGCCCACTGCTGCCGGCCATCACTAACCAGACCCACGTCCACCCGTTCTGTTCCCCCGACATAAAATAAATAAATAAATAAATAAAAATCTGCCGGTAACAATATGTGACATTTTGCCGTCGCCTATAGTCGCCCGTGTGATGAAGGTTGTTTTGATCTTGCCGTTTGAAGTTTAGCTCGTGGAGGGGGGGCAAGAGGAGGTGTGATGTGAAAAGCAGGAAGGGGGAGGAAAAAAAAAAGAGACAAATGACAAAAAACAACAAAAACACTGGCTGTAAAATGTCACCTCAGTGGGCCCCAGAGCTCCCGGCGGACGGATGGATCATCAGTTCACCCCCATTGTCTTTCACTGGCCTCTGGTAAGGGCCTTGGTTAGTTTAATGTCACACAGAAATGTCATAGAGGGCCTCCAATCACTGTCCTATGATACCGTTCTACTGGGACACTTAGCTTAGCATGTGTTAGCATATCTTAGCATGTCACAGAGACAGATGAACATGTAAGAACCATGTCTCCTGTGAAGAAATATTTCAAAATGTTTAAGAGTTATCTTTTATCAGATCAGAGATGAACCGTTTCCATGGAGATTAAATATAATATATGATCTGATCAATCACTATTGAACTTTATCAATGAAGACGTTCAGATCTGCTGTAAATATTTCAGAAGAAGAAGAGGAATGAGGAGGAGGAGGAGGAGGTTCCATGTTTTCAATGTTGCCGTCCACATGAATTCTTGGATACGGACGGAAGAAGAAGGGGGAGAAGGAGAAGAAGTTTCCCTCCTTCTGCATCTCCAACCCTTAATTTATTGAGTAGAAGAAGAAGACCATGATGTCTCCAGGACTTTATTAACAAATTGTTTCTGCTGCTGCTGCTGCTGTGGATCATCAAATCTACTGGAAATAGAACAGAAGAAGAAGAAGAAGAAGAAAAAGAAAATGTAGTTGGAGGAAAAAGAAGTTGTCCTCCATCTTTCTCTCCATCACTGAACTGATTCAGTAGAAGAAGAAGGAGTAGGAGAGAAGGAAAAAGAACAAAGAGAAGGAGAAGAGAATAGGAGACGGAGGACCAAAAGTAGAACTATTGTGTCCTCCATGTTGGTGTCCAGTCCTGAATTGATTCTGTAGAAGAAGAAGATCAGGACAGTTTCAACGTTGCTGCCCATGTGGATTCTTGGACGTGGACAGAAGAAGAAGAAGAAGAACAAGACATAAAAGAAGAGAAGGAGAAGTTTTCCTTCAACCTTCTTTCCAGTCGTTAATTGATTCCGTAGAAGATGGAGGAGGAAAGGAGGAGAACAAGAAGTAGATCCTCCTCCATGTCCTCCTCCTCCATGTCCTCCTCCACCTCCTGAATGTCTAGAGTCTTAGAAGACGACCAAGATGTCTCCATGTCTCCATCGTCTCTGTCCACATTGATTCCATCTTGGTTCATCTTGTTTTTCTACCTCCATGTTTCTGTCCCTACTGGAAACTCCTCACCTGATGATGATTAGTAAACGTTACCATGGTTACCACCACCACCTCTACTCCTGATTATTAGAGTCAGTCCATGGAGATGCAGCCATTGATAAAAAGTTGAGGTCATGAGACTCAAACTATTTGATTTAAAACTAATCTGATCTGTTTTAGAGTTTAAAAGCAGCTTGAGAAGCTTCTGGCCACTAGTTGTGCTGTGGAGTAATGTTTTGTGTTTTTCTTGTGTACATTTATGTCCTTCCTCCCGCTGACAGCTGGTCCTCCATAATAATGTCCCAATAAACTCAGCGTTGAGCCGTCAGACACGGGGAGGACACGACCCAACAAACAAAGATTCATTCTCCCTCTGATCGATGGGACACTGAACTATTTCCACGCCGTGGTTTCCTCTCTGTCCTCTCTGGTCTGGAGTGGAGGTAGAAACAGATTTTAAAGCACAACCTGGTTCATGTGAGTCAAACGCAGACGTTATATAAAAGTAAAACGTGAAGCCAAGCCGTCCGTCCCCGTGTGAATGTGTTGGACCGTCTTTAAGACCGGCCAGGTGTCACTCAGCACGGTCATTCATTACCGTGGTAACCTGGCCTGAACCTGGCAGCCGCTGACTTCCTGTCACTGATACTTCCCCTGACCTTCAGTCTGTGCCAGGACCACTCTCACACTCTTTCATGTGTTCACTCTCTGGACCGTCCCGACCAAAACACCGACCCTTTTCAAACGTCAACTTCACTGAGCCGCTGATTTTATCAAGACGTCGACGCGTCTTAATTCAGACGGTGATTAATTTATTAGGACGTGATCAAATAATATCTGCTGTAATGTATTTATAATATATTGGGACATTTAGTAGCCTGTTAAACCTCCTGCTTCTCTCATGCACAGACCAAAGGGAGAGTGATTTGATGTCTTTATTAAAGTCATGTCAGATTTATTTAATGTGGATGTTCTGCAGGATTATTAATAAAACGATAAATAAGACATTATTATATCATGTACATATCTTGGTACATGTCTTATCTTGTTCTGTTTCACTTAGTTAAACTTTATATTTAGTTGCATATTGGAAACATTCAAGATCCATCCATCCATCCATCCATCCATCCATCCATCCATCCATCCATCCATCTATCTATCTATCTATCTATCTATCTATCTATCTATCTATCTATGTTGAGGAACTGATTCTGCTCTTGCAGAGATTTGCTGGACCAATTAGATCGTTTGGGGACGGGGCTTAATGTGTTGATTGACATGAAGAGCAACAGTAACGTGGAGGAGTTGGATTAGTTTACAACTAATTGCAGCTGTTGCAGAGATTTCAGCTAAAGCAACATTTATTTATTAGCTCAGACTAATAAATGATTAGATAACAGATGATTAGAGAACAGTTCAGACACACCAGAATAAATGACTGAAACAACACAGACTCTGAAAGAGAACGTAGCTCTGGTTCTGTTTAGAGGTTGTTGAGAGACCTCCCAGCCTTTACATAATTTGTTGAGGAAAGTTGAATCTCTGGATCTGATAAGAGTTTAGTTTGACCCTCAGAAGACAAACGGCAAAATAAAAAACGCTGCTTTAGGAGAGAATCTGAATCACGTCAGAGAAGAGTGACATGTTTAGGGTCCAGGATGCTAACAGGAACTAAGTTTAAAGGACGAATTGTTAACAGCGATGAAGGCATTTGTCCAGAAGTATACGTCACATAATTCAGAGGAGTATATCGTAGTAAAAACACACCTCATAATGAAATAACCAGACTCATGTTCTGATTAGAACTGATCTTGGACAAACTTCTCCACAACCGATCGACTAACGGAGTGAAGAGCAACATAAAACACCAACAACAGCAGGTTTTGTCAACTTTAGTCAAAACCACCACAGTCTAGAGGTGAGCTGACTCCATCTAGACTCATATCGCTCCTTCAAACATTTAAAGTGTTTATTTGTTCTGTAACATGATCTGCTCCAGGATTAAAGAGAGCTGCATGGACAGCAAATCCCTGCACATGTCCCGGCGTAACTCAGTTCAGCCAGAGACTTATATGACCATCAGATGAGATACAGGATAGTCCACCGCCCCCCCTCCTCCAGCAGCAGCAGCTAAAGCCAGAGGCAGCAGGGCACATTAGGAAGCAGCCATTAAACACTGGGAATCAAGTTGCATCGCACACACACACACACACACACACACACACACACACTCATGCTCATACATACACATTTAAACACCTGCACAGAGATGCACGCCGCAGAGGGATCAGCTTCCTCTGCTGGAAACATGAGGTGGTGTCTTTAATGGCTGCTGACATGGTGTGATTTCCTTCTCTCAAATTCCTCTCACCAGATTCTTTCCAGGCTGCAGGTCAAGCGGAGGCTTCAGGAGCCGATACCGACCTGCATGCGCACACAGGCAGCTAAACTGACTGACTTTAATAATTCAGCAGAAAGCGTGTTTGAAAGCTGACACAGATTTAAAACAGGAGGACGACATACAGTACCGGTTAAAGGTTCAGACTCTTTCTGAGGTTGTTGTTGCTCATCAGGCTGGAAAAGGTCCCAGAACCATCTCTAAAGAGTTTGGAACCCACAAATAATCCACAGTCAGACAGACTGAAGACGACTGTTCCCCTCCACAGGAGTGGTCCACCAACAAAGATCACTCCATAATAGTCTGAGAGGTCCCAGAGGAACCCAGGGGAACTTCTAAGCAGCTAAAGGCCTCTCTCTCATTGGCTGATGTTAATGTTGATGAATCCACTCAACAACCATGGTGTGATGGACAAAGACACTGCTCTCCAAGAAGAACATTTCTAAACATCATGTGGACAAGACAGAAGACTATTGGGACAATGTTTAGTGGACAGATGAGACCAAAGTAGAATAGTTTGGTTTAAATGAGATGAACCAACACTGCATCATTCCAGCATCAGAACCTCATCCCTCCATCAAACATGGGGGTGCTAATGTCCTGGTTTGGGCCTGTTCTGCTGCATCTGGACCAGGACGGCTCGTCCTCATTGATGGACCAATGAATTGTGAATTCTACCAGTGAACTCTAAAAGAAAATGTCAGGACGTCTGTCCATGAGCTGAATGTGAAGAGAAACTGGGTCATGCAGTAAGACAACGAGAACCAAGAACACAAGTGGCAACTTAGGCGTCACAAGAGCAAGGCTGCAACCCAGTGACAAACCTCCAGAATAGAAAGACCAGAATCTGGGACAGCATCTAAAAACGTCTCAGATGTGGCTCGTTGGTCTAGGGGTATGATTCTCGCTTAGGGTGCGAGAGGTCCCGGGTTCAAATCCCGGACGAGCCCACATATTGTGACCTTGACTTTGTTTAGACGTGCTTTAGTTCATCTGAGGAGGAACTGTGTCATGCAGCAAGACAACGAGAACCAAGAACACAAGTGGTTCTACAAAAGAACGGTTAAAGAAGAACAAGATGAATGTTTAGGAACGGCCAAGTCAAAGTCCTGACCTTAATCCAATAGAAATGTTGTGGAAGGACCTGAAGCAAGCAGTTGATGTGAGGAAACCCACCAACATCTCAGAACTGAAGTGGTTCTGTTCTGAGGAATGGGCTAAAATTCCTCCAAGCTGCTGTAGACCACTGATCAGCTGTTACCAGAAACATTTAGTTGCAAGGAGGAAGTGTAACTGTAAGTTGTAACCGAAGCTCTTAAATGTGACAGAATGATGAGGAGCCATGTGAAGCTGAATCAGGAGCTGGAGGCTTCACACATGTTCTTACTGCTGTGCTTTCTGCCTAATGTAATGCTGTCAGCCCACTCAGGGAGCTTTAAGCAGCCAGATGCTGCTGCGAGTAGTACAGCGACCTCGCCTCCTCGTGACGCATACAACTTTATGTTTAACACTTTTACTCTTATACTAAAACATTTGCACGTCTAATTATCCAGTAAAATCATCTGAAATTATGAGTGCACAGATTGAACTCTTGTAATGCACTGATTTACAGCTCTGAGTGTCTTGGCTGAGCTCACCACATGCTCCACACTATGTCATCCACAATTAAGTCAGTGAGATAAAGGACAGATGACTGTGGAAGCTTTCAGATTCGGCCTTGCCAGCCTCCCGTGTCCATGGCAACCGGAGCCCGAGCAGCGAGCTGTGCGGCGGGACGGCAGGAAGCGCGAGCCTTGTATGGTTGGTGAACCAGATTTGAGGTCTTTACTAACGGCTACATCACTTGGCGTGAGTCAGAGGTTCGGTTCGCTCAGGTGTCGTGTGCTCCCAGATACTCAGCCATCTGTCGCCACGGCTCCTGGAGGCTCGGCGATCTGTCGCTCCGCTCAGCGGCCTCACGCTGATAACCTTTACGTTCAAGCACAAAGCTGAGATCAGCTCTATCACCTCTCAGCTCCTCGCCAGCATCCAGGAAAATGGGTCACAAACATTTCTTTTTTAAAAGGACAAATTGTTGTGGACTATTTTCAGTGGCAGATTACTGCTGTGAGAAGGTTGACTCAAAATAAGCCATAATGCCATGGAGAGGCGTTTTCATTTTTGGACAACAATGGAGCTCCACAGCACCAGAGGAATGAGCTATATCAGGAAATACTTGTCAGGAAGATGCTTCACGCTCTCTTCATGGACATGCTCAAAAGATATGGAGTATGTCCAGCTCCTCGGGTGAATAGAAGTGCAATTGCTAAAAATAAAGCAGCCTCTGAAAAATGAAACCAACGTTGAAGCGTCATCGGCTGCAGTTCCTCTATCGTCCACTAGAGGCTCCACCAGCGAGTCAGTCCCCATAGACCTCCATGTTAAATCAACATGTTTACATCCTGCTGCTCTGGAGGCTACTTCCTCCATTCACGGTGATTGTTTTTCTAGAACTCAACCTGTTTTCATCCCAACCATAGACTGTAGAAAAAGTGGACGCCATGACGGCTCCTCTAAAGTAAAACCAAAGTATGTGGAGCTCCCCCTGGTGGCTGGAGGCTGCAGCATAGGTCATATAAGTCAACAAAAACACTGAAGTCAAATAAGTTTCACTTTATTGACGTGATGCTATAAAAGCAGGATGAAATATCATGATGATTGACAGTTGCCATTGACAACCGTGAAGTGAAATGGGCCTGTAGTAATGTCCAAATAACTGTTTGCATGTCTGAAAGCTACTAATGAGTAGTAGTGTTGTAAACTGTGCTAACAGACCAGTTTATTTAAGTTAAACTTTAGTGAGATTTCAAATCATTTAATGTCAACTAGCTAGCAGCTAAACGTTAGCTTAGTTGGGAAAATAAAAGTCGGCAATCGGTGGTTAGCATTTACAAAGACTGAATCTATAATGGAGCTGCCTTTAATAAAAATTCAACATTTCTTAGTAACTGGTGGAGGTAGAGCAGAGTGCAGTATTAACCAATCACCAGTGAGTCTACGGGAAGTGTGGGCGGGGCATCAATAACATGGCTCCTCTCTCAGACAGAAATGATCAGACTCTGGATCTAAACTCACAAGACGTTGCCGCCCGTAAAAGTGACGTCGTCCACTTGTCCTCTATGTTTACAATGGAGGCAATGTTGCTGGCAACGCTGAGGTTCAGAACTTCAGGGAACATGTGGACTGTTGATCATCTCTACAAGTCACTGGGAAGACTTTTGATTGTTGAGTAGAAACAAGTGATTTAATGAGCAACCTTCTGACTTTTAGTCATGTCACAGAAAAGTTTACTTTTTTTATTTTATTTTTTTTTGTCTCCTGCACAACTAAATGGATGCACATGTACATCTGAGCACCGTGGAGTTAAATAAGTTTCATGTCTCTGATTGGTTGGAGGACTATCCAGTTGATGCTGAGGTATTTTTATTCTCTGTTTCAGATGAGACACGCTTCATGATTAAATCTAAATGGTTATTATTCTTTTACACTAGACAGTATTTAAGTTTGGGAACAAGGTGATGAAACAGAAGACGCATGAACGTGAAGCTCCAGTCACCGTGACCTTAGTGACCTGGTTCCTTTAAATCTCTGTGAACTTTGAACTTTGAACCTGAAGCCGTCGTTATGGCAACACTTCCCTGACCTCCACATTATGCGATGACACTGATTCTGAACCAGCACCGTGATGACTTCATGTTTGCCACCTCTGTACAAACGTCCCTGAGGCCCTTACACGAGTGTCTCCATCAGGACCAGATAAAGAGGTTGCTAAGCAACTGGTACCTGGCAGCATGTTTCTCTCCTCCTATTAAAAGACCAAACCTGCCCCAAGAGGAGGCAGGAATTCACTGATGAATCTACTAATTGCTTATGTCCAGAAGGATCAGATCATCTTTTTTTTTAATGTTGTTCTTGTAACAACGGCTGCTCTCAGTCGGGACGGGTTTTTACCAGACAGAAATATTAACTCGAGTTTAAAACTGTATCTCGTCGGCATCAAACCACTCAGAGGTTTTGGTTTGTGAAGATAAACATCCAACCAGCTTTAAAACTAATCCGCTTCCTTACCACGCCGATGGAGAAGTAGTTGTTGACAATGCTGTAGGGAACAGGGTCGCCCTTCTCCTCCTTGTCATCTGGGACGATGTCTATGTTCCAGCGGTCCAGAACCACCTCTGTGCTGTGCTCGATGTCCCGGAGGAACTTGAGCAAGTTGCCGCCCTCGTAACCTGTCGAAAGCAACCAGAGAGGACGAAGCATTGAGCAACAGCACGAACAGGGGTGTAAGTCAGGTCACAGGATTCTGAGACGACAAGAGCCAGATGTTTGGCCTCGGTGTCGGTGTTGGACTTCCGCCCTAAACCAGGTTCCTAAATTACCCAGAAAACCTTCAGATCATCAGGCTAGTGGTGACAGAGACAGTGATATGAAGCAACAAGTTGACAGCCGACACTTTAACAACATGAAAGTTGACCTGGCTTATCAGACAATTGTAAGCGTTTGCTTCATCTCTTGTCACCTAATGTTGCTAGCAACCTTCACAGAGATGTCGCCCAA
The DNA here is from genome assembly GCF_963514085.1 of Chelon labrosus. NCBI lineage: Eukaryota > Metazoa > Chordata > Actinopteri > Mugiliformes > Mugilidae > Chelon > Chelon labrosus. Next base: position 49,704 of record NW_028181566.1, read on the forward strand.
GGTCAAAGAACATCGTGATGGACTCTTCTCACACGACCATCCCCCTGTTTGACCTCCAGTAACCACAAAACCCACCTGAATAGTTTTAATTCTTGTGCAATATTTTAGTATTTTTTATTTTAATCTTTTTAGAAGAGTATTTTGCAGTTCCACTCGAAATTGAATGAAGTACAGAGTTTTATCCTCCCTGCTAGGGACCTAGTAGTTAGGTTGGTGCAAAACTAAAACAACCAAATTACAAACTGATCTATGCCTTATAGGAGGAGGTCACCCTCCACCCTCAGCTTCTACCTGCTGCTCACCAGGACGGCCCAGGACAACCAGGTGACTCAAAACTAAGAAATAAAGAAAAATAAAATGAATAAAAACTTGCCAATGACCTCATGTTTTCAATGTGTGCACCTATACAAACAAAGCAAATAAAATAAACCAACTGTCTCACACATTAGTGTAACATCAACACACTGTTTGTTAATGCACATATTTTTACAGTTCCTCTTCTACTTTCAGATCAAGGCGAACCACCTACTCCTGAATGTGGACAAGACCAAGGAGCTGGTCATTGACTTCAGGAGGAAGAGGACACCAGTGGAGCACATCACCATCCAGGACCTGGAGGTGGAAGTAGTGGATGACTATGAGTACCTGGGCGTCCACATGAACAGCAGACTGGACTGGAGGGACAACAGTGATGAGCAGCACCTAAAGGTTGGTCATGTCATTGGCAGTGAGTTGGAGACGTTTGTCTCAGTGAGAGACAGGAGGACACTGGACAAACTGCTCTCCATCATGGACAATCCATCTCATCCACTCCACCAGACCAAAAAGAGACTGTGGAGCTCATTCTTCAACAGACTGATCCAGCTCTACTCCTACAGTGAACGCTACAGGACGTCATTCATCCTCTACTCTTAATCTGTAGATATTCCAGGTTATAATACTGAATTATTTCATACTAGAGACCTGTATGAGTTAGAAAGGTTTCTCAGCAATCAGGTTTTGAATTTTAAACGACAGAATCTGATAAATGGAACCGGTGAGCTTCAGGAAGCTGGCAGAGTTTCTTTTAATGAGTGGCTCCCAGCTGTACTTGTATTATTTCACCCAATTCATATTTAAATCTCCACATTTATTCAGGGAAACGGTGGATTATACGGTTTCAAATGTAGAGCACAATGACTCTGATTAGGCTGCCACTTCTAAGAAAGCTTCAAGGCCAGGGAATGACGGAGGCCTGGGATTCACCACGGCGGGGGAGGGGGAAAGTTTTTTGCTAGAAACTAAAAGGTACCATCACACTGGGAATATGTGAAATATGAGTGAACATGCACATAAATTATAATCTGAGTTTTGTTCAGGTTTCAGTAAATAATAACTTAAACTCTGTGTTCCCAAGTTATGATGCACACACACACAAAACAGCACTGTTGTTGGTTCTGAAACAGCAGAAGATGCCTGTTAAAGGCAGCCACTGTTATAATATAATACTGCACCACTGGAATTTAATCATTTAGATCCCAACCCTGTAAGTAGATCAAATGCTGCATAATCCAGTGAAAGCTCTTTGAGTGTTGTTGAATTAACTGTGAGTCAGGTGGAGTCAGACGCTGGAGACGGCTGGAGACGCCACACTGAGCTTCAAAACCACGCTTCAGGAAACATGGAGTCACTCTGATTCATCCTCTGGTGACCATGAATGTTTGAGCCAATAGTTTTTGAGATAATGCCATCACATGAAGCCGTATCATGGACCACCTTCACACAGAGATCAGCCTCGCTCACGTCTAAATACTCATCGAGCTAAACGGTCACAGCTTCACTGTTTATTTCTGGGAAAGATAATCTGTTCGATGAAAGTCCCAAAGCCCCTCTGGACACGGCAGCTTATTGACAAAATATCCTTCATAAGAGCGGGTAAGTGCTCCGCCGCCTCTCCGAGCAGCAACAATCAAGCAGTCATAAGCAGCCGTTGTAATTAGCGGCCCAGAGTAATGCAACAAATCAGCGGCTGGCAGAGGATTTACAGCTCCAGTGCTTTGCATATTAACAGTTTTTAGTTTGACACATAAGAGCTCCCACTCTCCTCCTCCCGGGTTTCATTTCCGAGAAACATGAGCACACGTCTTCCTCTGCTCAGCTATGATCTGAAACCTTTCCTGAAACTGTAACGTCTCCAGATAGAAGCTGTATGATGGTTTAATCTATAAGATATCAACCCAGTGATTATAAGATCTACTCTAAAGACAAACATTTGACCTACTGTTTGTGTCGTTCACATCTTTCCATTAACATCTGTCCTGAGTGATCTGGTCTCTAGAGTCCAGGTGTGAACACTGATCTGGTGTCAGTCCACATGTGGAGGTGGTCTGGGACACATGTGACCTCCTTCCTTTGGTAGTGTGAACACACAATGAGTCCTGGGTCACATTAAAGACCACCTACTCAACAGGGCTGATCTGAGGAAGAGGAGTTTAACTCCTTCATTCAACCACTAGTAGAAATGATCACATGAATCAGTGATGTCTGTTCATTAGTACTGAGAGCCTTTTAAAAGATTCTGGCCTTCATGTGTTCACACCTGGACCTATTTAACCTCAACACCAGTGACCAGGGGCCTCATGTACAAAAGGTGCGTGCGCACAAAAACGTTCCGTACGTTCGTATTCACGGAAAAAGTTCAGATGTATCAAGAGTGAAATGACCATGAACGTGTACGTGCCTCACGCCAACGTCATGTCTAGCGTACGCTGGCTTCTACAGATGTTGATCCTTTGGCGACACTTAGAGGTGATGCTGGGAAACTGACATAAATGTGAAAACAATTAGTCCGACCAATCGGGACTGTGCCGGTCGACCCTGAGCAGAGCCATGCCAGCCGGATAGAGTTATCCTCATGTCAGCCAGGTATATCAAATTCCCACAATGCATCTGAACAGGTCAACATGATGAAACATTTTCATTCATCAATGTACAGATCATATGTGATGCTTCATTAACCAACACTGTGGAGGACAGCTGTCAAAGAGGACATTTTTGCCTCCACTCCAGTGAGTAGCGTCTCCAATTCTCTTTCTGCGAAGTTCTACTTTTTCTCGTCTTACTCATTCTTATGTTTTCATTTTCTGATCGTGCAGAGAGGGGAATCTCAGGTGCAGGGTCAATTTAAATATAATTTGCATATTTAAAAGTGGGCGTGGACAGGGAGGGGTCGGGTACAATATGTGCGATCAATTCCACATTAATTGAGATGTACAAAGGAAATGTGCTTCTGGATCTGAGCGTGCGCCACGTTTTAGTAGGAAATCCATGTAAGTCTTTGCACAGGAGGCCCCTGGTATTTGCTGGTTTTATAAATCCCTCCACAGATATTTGAGTGAGCTTCTTTATTCTTTACCTCCTCCCCAGCGTAAGCAGCGAGCCAGGTCGTTCCCCGTGCCCAGAGGGAGGATCGCTACCGGAGGGTGTCGGGCGAAGCTGGCCTTATCTGTGAAAGAAACATGATCCAGATTATATTTATTTAGAGAATAAATCCTTCATTGTAGAGGAATTCTAGAAGCTATGTGCCCTGATACATCCTGTAACATATATTACCTATACAGTCGAGGATCCAGCCCACGGTGCCGTCACCTCCACAAGCGAGCACCCGGAAATCAGGGACATCGTGGAAAAAGTTGAGCCTAAGGAGAGAGAAGAGTTCACAGCTGATTCTGTTTAATGGGCCGAGCTGAGGGGCTGGAGTTTAATCAATGTGTGGCCTCTCCAGCTGTGCCTAGAGAGCACAGTGGCAGAGTGTGCGCCCTTCAAAGGGACCTTTAATGTGTGTCGGGACAAAGGTGCAGCCAGAAGCTTTCATCCCCCGCCCCCCCTTCGCCCCCGTCATGAGACCACAGACCCTCTTCACATCCACCACCTGGTCCTGAATCAGCCTCCAAACCACGTCGACATGGTGAAAGAGGAGATGTGCAGCATTACCGGGACAAGATGCAAAGCTCATGAACCGAGACACGACTTGAGCTACAACTGTGCAACGAATCAACCCAGAGCCGTCGCCTGTGTCGTCTACTTGAGAGGCCTGTACTACTGTAATCATGCTGCTCTCAGGTCTAGCTCTGGATGTGTCGGAGCTGTTTGGAGTTAGTTGACTGGAATCGTCTGAATAGATGGTGTAGGAGGAGGAATATTAATGAGTAGAGACGTGAAATGATTTCAGACCAGTCACAGCTGTAGTTTCATCGTCACCAGGCGTCCTACGACCATAAATCTACCTTTATTGCTCCATCACGGTCCTAACAACCTGTCTGAGTTTGACCTGTTTCTGGAGGAAGCTTGTGAAGCTTGTTAAAAAAGTTAAAAATATATACGTCACACAGCGTTTTATCCTCAGAGTTGATGATAGAAGTGGGAAAAGTCTTCAAGTAGAAGGACTTGACTTTGACAAACTGATGTCAACTGAGAACTGCAGCTCTTGTGGGGAAGTGGGGTGCGGGGGGGTCTGCAGTGGATCAGTACCAATCAGCCGTGGTCCAAGGAAGGAGGAGAACCAGAGTCAGTCAGGGTCCTGGACCAGGGATCACTGAGTCTGACCCGTGTGGTTCTGCTGAAGAAGTTGATGCTGGTTCACATCTCAGACCAGTCAGGGTGTCCATGCTGACCTCTGACCTCTGATTAAAACTCCTGTAATGGACGTGTCATTTATATTTCTACTTGTTTTCTACATTTTCTTTCTTCAGTGGCAACGGATGAGTCCTACAGAGAAGGCAGTGAAGGATTTAGAGACTGACCTCGTCTTAGAAAATCTAGAACGTAAAGGATCAGAATGGAACCATGAGAGGAACCAATAAACATACCACAACTTGGTCACCCAAAATAAGTGAAAATATGAACGAGATGTCCACTGTAGGAGCTTTCATCAGAGGTCAGAGGTCAGCATGGAGTGTTCTGACTCCTTTCTATCAGAACCAGAACCACATGGGTCAGACTCAGTGATCCTGTCTCTGGTTCTCCTCGGTCCCTGGACCGCTGGTGATCAGTGCTGCTCAGAGACCGCAGAAGACTGTGAGACAAACAGCGCCCTCTGGTGGCCAGGCAATGACACTCCACTCACAACGTGGAGCTGTTTACAGCAGAGCTGTCAAACATTGGGCCCAGGGGCCAAAATCTGGCCCCTAGGGATGAATTTGCAAAGCGTGATGCAAAATACATAAACTGCAATTTCTCAATAAAAATAACTGCTGTTCTTAATGAATCACTGTTTCAATTAGAGCTGCAGAAATAACACAGCACTGAGACCTAGAACTAAACTGATACAGCAGAGGAACTAAACTGATTTCAGGTTGTTTAGAAAATGTTTTGTAGAAGGATAATTCATTTAATGAAACATCTGGAGTTATTATGTTTAAGTTATTATATTTCTGGACCCAATTAGAGCTTGAAATCTAATTGGTTTTATGTGGCCCCTGAGCTAGACTGACCCCTGGTTTAAAGGATCCAGCAGAACAGAACGTCCTCCTGGTTCAGGTCTGGATGGATCCTGAGTGTTAACAGGAGAGACTGAGGTAATGTTGAGTCAAACCACTGATCTACCTCTCACCTCAGAGCCTGCTGATGCTGTTGCTAGGGAGCCCATGGTAACAGCTGGCAGCACGGCAACACTTGGTTCAGCCCCTGAGTTCATGTGATCATGAGTTCATGTGTTCATGAGTCCATGTGATCATGTCTCCTGTACGTCACTACAATGAGCTGCTTTATTAACTCTTAATCAGTGCAGGTCCGACTCAAACACGTCTGATCTTTAATCCACTAGTTTGTTTTAACTACTTTTATTCATTTAACGTATTTATCTCTTCTACCTCTCGTTATCTTATCACTTTTCTTCCATCTCTTTTTTCTTATCTCTACTACTTTATCTCTTCTATCACCTGATCTCTGTATCACGTCTTAATCCTCATCTCTTCTATCTCGTCTGTACCTCTATCTTTATGTTTTTCTCTTATCTCCTATCTTATTATCTCTTATCTCACGTCTTATCACTCTCTTCTATGTCCTCTCTTATCTTTTCAATGTGCTGTCTTCTTATCTCTATGTAATGTCTTATCCCCTATCCTGTATATCTTCTGTCTTCGTCTATCTTATCTCCTCTGCCTTGTCTCTATCTTGTTTTTCTTATTCCTACTATCTTCTCTCTTCTATCGCTACCTGCCTTTTTATCTCTTTTATCTTATCTCTTCATTCCTTCTCTCAATCTTCTATTTGTCTTATCTCTTATATCGTCTATTTCTTTTCTCTTTTCTGCATCTTTTATCTCTTTCAATCTTTTATTTTATGTATCATCTATTATCTCTTCTATCTCATCTCTTTGTTTTATGTCTAACCTCTCTCTTCTAATTTATCTTCATTTTTCTATCTCTTCTAGCTCACGCGTTCTTATCTCTTTCCACTTCTTATCTTCCATTGCATCCTGCATGTGTGTATACCTCTTATATCATCTGCGTCTCTGTCTCTTCTACCGTCTGTTTCTTTTCCTCTCTTCTCTATTTAACTCATGTAAACCAAACAGGCAGAGATCCATGTGTCTTAGTCTCTTAGTCTTTGGTTCAGATCGTTGTTGAGCTCAGATCATATGATCAGATCCCAGATATCAAGCTCAGTTCTCAGAGGTGAGACCAGAGTCAAGAGAGAGAGAGAGAGAGAGAGAGAGAGAGAGAGAGAGAGAGAGGTGGGAGGGGTTACACGTCACCTTCAAGGAAAACTGTAGAAGCAGCAGCGTTTACCTGGATCATTTCTCAGGACTCTACTTCTACTTTACATTCAAACAGCTCCTCTGGTTCTGGAAACCAAACTCCTGACTCAGCTTAAAGAATAATAAACAGCCTCTTTGTTTCTTTGCATCTCATAAGATGGAAGACGGTGAGAAGTGTGCATTATCATTTCAGTTTGTAGCTTAAAACAATAACAGTGAAGAAGTTTCCAGAATCAGCTGTTAGTCAGTAACTAGTGTGGATGTGTGGTGAGGTGGTAGTAGTTGATCATCTAAACAGAATCCATGGAGTCCACTCAGTCAAAGGCTGCACCCAAACAACAACAACAAACACTGAACGTTTAAAAGAAGAGAAAAGTTTCCTGGAGACAGAGAGATCAGAGAGAGAGGTACAATGACTAGACGTCCTGCTTCAGAGTCACTTACCCCATCATTGGTCCTCCTTGGTCCAAACTGTAAACCTGCCGGGGGTTCAACAGGTACCTGAACTTCCTCAGGACCCTAGACGAGAGAGACAGAGAGGAAGGAGGATAAATGAAGCCATCAGAGTTTAGTTAACACACACAGAACATTAATTATCATACAAATGAAGCATCGTCTGGACCTGGAGAAAAAACAATCTGGGATCCAATCTGTGCCAGACTGATCTACGTCTGACCTCATCAGGAGCAAACTGTTCAACAGCGACAAATAAAATAAATATAAATCACCACAATCCTCTCATGGAAGGACATTATGACCACGGTGGGAAGCTGTGGCGTCTAGAGGACTGGGTCAGAACAGAACCAGAACTGCAGCCTATGTGGGGTGACCCTGGTCTGGACCAGAACCAGAGACAGGGTCATGGACAAGGACGATGGAGGAGGAAGAAATAATGTCTCAGAAGTGAAGACGCTCCTCTCACAGTCCAGTCGTCCTTGTTTTCAGCTCAGATTATTATTTCTATAATTAACATTTTACCAATACATCCAGACAAAGATGACCTTTGACCTCTGAATGACCCTGTTCTCTGTGACATCAGAGCAGACGGGTGACAGCGACTTACCGCTCCCCCTGCCTCCCCCCACTCTTGGGATTGACCAGGACCAGCAGCGGGTGCGTCCCAGGCAGAGGGGTGATCTGGAGACAGGAAGAAGAGGCTTGACTTAGATTCAGACATAGTGAGGGGGGGTGAGGGGGCCCATGAGGGAGCTGCTGAGGGACGGAGGGTCCTACCTGCAGCGCCTGGCCGTCCCCGGGGGAGAACTTGAACGTCTGGCTGGTGTCGTCGGGGCTGGTGCTGGGGGGCGACTCCCCCTCGCCTCGCTTCGCCGCAGAATGACGGTCCTGGGGAGGGAGGGGAGGCGGTGATACATCCCTGTTAGCTTTAAACTACAGCAGTGGCAATGTGCTAAGTGACAGTAGGGGACCTCCCTAAGAGGCCCCCACCTGATAAACCTTAAACTATAGCAGTGGCAATTTTCTAAATCGCGATAGGAGGACTCCCTAAGAGGCCCCCACCTGACACGACTTTAAACTACAGCAGTGGCAATGTGCTAAGTGACAGCAGGGGGATTCCCTAAGGAGCCCCTACTTTTCACAACAAACTTTAAAGTACATGTGTGGCAATGTGCAAAGTTTTTAATGACAGTAAAAATCTCACTAAGGGGCCCCCACCTGACATGAATTTTAACTACAACAGTGGCAATGTGCTCAGTGACAGCAGGGGACCTCCCTGAGGGGCCCCCACTTTTCACAATAAACTTAAAACTACAGCAGTGGCAATGTGCAAGTTTTTAATGACAGTAGGAGACCTCTCTAAGGGGCCCCCACCTGAAAAGCTTTAAACTACAGCAGTATCAATGTGATAAGTCACAGTAGGGGACCTCCTTAAGGGGCCCCCACCTTTTCAAAGCAAACTTTCAGCTACAGCAGTGGCAATTGTAGGAGACCTCCTTAAGAGGCCCCACCTGACAAATGTTGAACTACAGCAGTGGCAGTGTGTTAAGTGGCGGTAGGAGAAGTCCCTTTTCACAATAAACCAAAGCAGTGGGAATGTGCAAAGTTAGTGTAGGAGACCTCTCTAAGGGGCCCCCACCTGAACAAACTTTAAACTACAGCAGTATCAATGTGATAAGTCAGAGTAGGGGACCTCCTTAAGGGGCCCCACCTGATGAAAGTTCAACTACAACAGTGGTAATGTGTTAAGTGACGTCCCTTAGGGGCCCCCACTTTTCACAATAAACTTTAAACTACAGCAGTGGCAACATGTTAAGTTAAAGTAGGAGACGTCTCTAAGGGGCCCCCACCTGACAAGACTTTCAGCTACAGCAGTGGCAATCTGCTAAGTTTTTAATGACAGTAGGAGACCTCCTTAAAGGGGCACCCACTTGAAAAACTTGTTCCCTGTTAACTGTCAACAGGGGCCCAGAGAGTTTGGCCCCCGGACGTCAACCACTGCTACACCTGGACTAAAAACTAAATTCATCCTGCGACACCATCCCAGAGGCGTCTCATCGTTCATTCTTTCACAGAGAGCCGGGGCCAGCTGGGGCCCCGCATCGATCTGATCTCTGTCTCCTGCAGCTCTGCATGTCTTCAGCTGATAAATGAAGCGGTGGTGAATGTGCAGACGGAGGAGACGCTCTCACCAGGACGACGGGGCAGATGTAGGAGGGCAGCAGAGTGTGGTCCCTCAGGGCTCCTCCGTCACACTCCGGCCTCACGTTGGATGCACACTTGTTATGGAGCTGCAGAGCAGAAACAGAAACAGAAGAAGAGTGGGCGTGATCCATCTGTGACTGTGAGTACATCTAACGGTCCCGGTACGAAACGCTGCACCTCTGAGGTCAGCCACACTGACGGGACGTATTGATTGGTTGATGGGCCGTGCAGCGACAATCAGAAAGACATTGATTAGTGATTCTGTGGAGGGAGAGACAACTAATGTTGGAGGCTGGAGGGTTGATGGAGAGCAAACTGAAAGTCAACACTGACATCTGGTGGATTAGAAGAGAATTAGACACTTTAATAGAAATAGAATAAATTCATTGGCATGGTCAGGATGAGGAGACAGTAAATGTTGTTTGCACCGTAATTAAATTTATTTTTTATTGTTGTTTTTCATCTCTTACTTTATTCTATAGTTTTTCATCTAACTTATATTTTTGTACTTTCTTGTCCTGTCGCCGTCACGACTACATGTCTCCTTCAGGATCAATAAAGTCTTATCTCGTCTTGTCTCATCCTGCCATGTCTTGTCTAATCACATTATGTCTCATCTCATCACCTCTTGTCTTGTCTTATACCTTACCTTGTCTCAAAATCTCTTGTCTTGCGTGTTGTCTCGTCTCATCTTATCTCATCGCATCTTATCATGTCTCATCTCATCTATCAGCTCATCTTATCATATCTTGTCAGGTGTTGTCTTATCATATCATATCATCTCTCACTATGTCCTGTTTTATTTCATTTCATCACGTCTCATCGTCCTTTGTCTTGTCTTGTCACATTTTGTCATGTCTCGTCTTATTTCATCTCATCCCATCTTACCTTAACTTGTCTCTTCTCGTCTTATCATATCTTGTCATCTAGCCTCGTCTCATTTTATGTCTTATTTCATCTCATTATGTCTCATAATCTCTTGTCTTCTATCTCGTTTCATCTCACCTTATCTCATCTCTTCTCATATTATCATACCTTGTTGTGTGCTGTTACCATGTCTTGTCTTATTTCATTTCATCTTGTCTCATCATCTCTCATCATCCTTTGTCTTGTGTTGTCTCATTTCGTCATGTCATGTCTTGTCATTTAGTATCTTATCTCATCTCATCTCATCTCATTATGTCTCATGATCTCTTGTGTCTTGTCTCGTCTCATCTTACCTTATCTCATCTCATCTCATCTCATTATGTCTCATAATATCTTGTCTTCTGTCTCGTTTCATCTCACCTTATCTTATCTCTTCTCATCTTATCATATCTTGTTGTGTGCTGTTACCATGTCTTGTCTTATTTCATCTTGTCTCATCTTGTCTCATCATCTCTCATCATCCTTTGTCTTGTGTTGTCTCATTTCATCATGTCATGTCTTGTCATATAGTACCTTATCTCATCTCATCTCATTATGTCTCATAATTTCTTGTCTTCTGTCTCGTCTCATCTTACCTTATCTCATCTCTCCTCATTTCTTCTCATCTTATCATATCTTGTCGTGTCTTATCTGTCTTATTTCATTTCATGTTGTCTCATCTCATCATGTCTCCTCGTTTGTCTTGTCATATAGCATCTCATCTCATCTCATTTCATTTCATCTGTCTCATCTAGTCTCACCAGGATCTATTGTTACTGTTATATTTGACAGTCAGGTGTACCTAATAATCTGGCAACTCATTCAGTTAACTGAATGCTTAAAATTCGAATTAATAATTGAACTCAGATTTAATCCTGAGGTTTCTTGATCTAATCCTGAAGAATAAAACCAGAACATCTGATCTCAGGACAGATTGAGACTGACCGTGATCTGACACCAGACACAGTGAAGGCCCGTCAGGCCCTGGTAACACTTGATGCTACGACGGCAGCGGTCACACTTTGTGGGAGAGTTACCCTCCATCCACACATGCTGCATAGCCTGGAGAGGACAGAGGATAGAGGACAGAGGACAGAGGACAGAGGGATTTATACTTCTATTATACAGTATTTCTATTTAATAGAGAGAAGAAAAACACACGTGCTCTGATCTTAATTTAATTAGTTTTATATTCATTTGTAAAGCTAAGTATTTATTTAACATCCATCCTGATCTGGTCTCTAGAGTCCAGGTGTGAACACTGATCTGGTGTCAGTCCACATGTGGAAGTGGTCTGGGACACATGTGACCTCCTTCCTTCCTTAACATGTGAGAGTCTTTCCATCTTGTTCCAACATCTGGATCATGTCTCTAAGTCAACCAGCAGCTGTTGATGGTTCTGATCCAGCGGTAGGTAGAGATCCATTAGAGACAGCAGCTGCTACAATATTCTACTGACCACATGATGGCGCTGCTGATTTACAGACACACAAACTGAGATCAGATCTCAAGTGCTGGCTGGGGACGCATGTGGAGACACATTTATATTAAGACCAGGTGGAGACACAGGGACTTAGAGATGGACTCAGGACGGATGTTAATGTAAAGTCTGACCAGTCCCTGTTACTCTCTGACACGTCCTAGATGTCCAGCTGACTGAGACCCTTCTACTTACGTTGGTGTGTCTCCGTGACTTGGCGTAGGTGCTGATGCAGGTGGCGATGTCTTTGGACACACAGCGTTCGTGCACCGTGTACTTGCATACTGAAGGAGAACGACAAGAGATGAGACTGAAACCACGGGAACACAACCAAGACGTCCAGTCATCAGCTCTGAGAGAATTCACTCATGATTAAATTACATGTAATAGCGTTGTTAATGAGCCTCTTTTCCTTTTCTTTATTTAAATGGCGGCCGTGTGGATGTTTAATTGGAAACAGAACGGACTCAGATGAACTCAGGCTCAACAAACTGCTCCCCAGATAAAGATGGAGGAGAATGAAGACTCACTGGAGCAGCAGAGGCCCTGCTTACGGACTCCCAGCAGCATGGTATGGCAGTAGTTACAGTACGCTGGTTTGTTGAAGTGCTTCAGACGCCAGACGTGCTGCCCGTCCTCCTGCACGTTCTACGAGAGGACAGGACAATAAATGTTTAAGAAGCTGAAGCTGCAGAATAAACGTTGGCTCCTGCTGAAGAGGAACAAGGAAGAAAGAAAACAACCAGGGAAGAGAAACCAGGTGCCTTTTCCAAGAAATGTATTTAATTTAACTGACCAGCCACAACATTATGACCACCAACAGGAGAAGTAAATAACATCGACCATCTTGTGACAGTTCAGTGTTCTGCTGGGAAACTTTTAGACCTGGCATTCATTGGTGTGGATGTTACTTAGACATGTAGCACCCACCTAGACCAGACCAGGCCCCCCCACCCCATAGCAATGACACTCCTTGATGGCAGCAGCCATCCCCAGCAGGATGCAGCCTGACACAGACACACACACAAAAACACTTTAGGAACAACTAAAAAAAAAACATGAAGAACAGCACAAGGTGTTGACCTGGCCTCCAGATTCACTAGATCCCAAACTGATCAAGTATCTGTGGGATGATCCACAGAGGCCCCTCCCCTCAAAGGCCCCCCCACTAACAACAGGACACCCTCAGAAGGCCCATGTCCATTCTCTGATGAGTCACAATATTAGGAAGGTGGTCATAATGTCATGGCTGATTGGTGGATATAAAATGTGGATCAATAGCTTCCGTAAGTTTTTATTTCCATTCATCTTTAACCACCTGTCCTGCAGTCACTACCAGCTGATCTCTCTGTGATCCGTCCGTTAAATAAATTAAGGATTATCTCACCTCATCTTAAGTAACAGTCCTGATCTAAATCTAGTCTCCATGAAGGTTCTAGTGTTCAGCTCTAGTCTCTAGATGTTCCATATGTACTAGTGAACTGACAGGTGTTCCTAATATTTTGACATTTTAATCTAAATAACAGAAACTCTTCAGTGTTTAGTTCAGTCCAGTTTAACAGCACCACAGACTCCATCCTCCACAATGATCATCAGGTCAATCACCACCTTCCTGACTCTGGTTCTACATCAACTCAACATTAGAGCAGTCATGAGGTGTACCTAATGAAGTGGCCAGTGAGTGAAGATTAGCTGCAACAATTATGGTCAATGAAATAATGTTTCTCGTTCACTATTTGGTTCATAAAACATCAGAAATGTTAAAAACACCATCAGAACGTCCTGGAGTTCAAGTTAACGTCTGAATGATTAATATTTTTTGTTAAAAATATGAAGTTTAAAGAAACATAGGACAAAGAAAAGTAGAGAATCTGGAACAAGAGAATGATTTCTATTTGATCTTATTTATAAAAGACTAATCAATCTATCTGCTGCTCTACTTTAGTCTCCTCACATATATTTCTCTTTACGTCCTCTTTCTGAGCAGAATCCAGCCTCTAACATGAACATGTACACTCCCTGGCCACTTCATTAGGTACACTAGTGAATGCATTCACATATAAAGGAGAGAAGGAGAACTGACCAAGAGTGGAAAGTAAGTGATGATAAAAGTACTGAGCATCATTTAGATTTAATTTAAAGATGATAAGTCAGCGTGGAATAAGATCATTTTAAAAAGTTACTAATCCACAATAATAAATATTATTATATATATGATAAATATGAGCAACACATGAGAGGAGGAGGAAGACCAGCTGATTACTAATTCTCATGTATCTACCGTGTCCATGCCCAGCAGGACCAGTAAAGGGATGGTGGTGAGGCCTCCTCTGATCCACTCCTCCAGGGTCACCGTCCCGTCTCGGTCGTAGTCGATCTCCTCCATCATCTCCTTCAGGATCTGGAGACACAGACAAAAAACAAAGAGTCAGAGACACAGAACAGCTCGAAATAAAATAATATGACAACGAACGCATGAACGTTCATTTATTAAATATAGTCAGTAGAGTTAGTGTTTAATATCTGAGGTTTCACAGAGTAAATGAATAATAATTAATGCTTCAACCAAAAACATTATTTTCAATACTTAATTAATTATCTCATTAATAATTAATAATAAAAACAATTAAAATTAAATCTAAATATTTTAAATAATAAATACATCTAAATAATTTAAGTAATAATAATAATAATAATAATAAATATAAATATTTTAAATAATTATAATAATAATAATTCATTGTTTGGTTGGCAACAGAAAAAAAAAACTGTTCAACATAAAATCATTAAAATAAATCTAAATTAGAATAGAAGCAGAAAATAAATGTTATCACAGGAAAAATAATAAATGACTTCCAATTTATTATAAAATATCTGAAAAAGCTCTTTGTTTATTCCATTTATGAACTAAAGTACAATAAATAAAGCGTAAATGTTCCGTTTGGTGCAATGATCTGATCAGACAGAGATTAGTTTAAGGAATCTGACCAGGACTGTGTAAAGATTAAAGTTTATTTTATATATTTATTGACTAAAATAAAGGTCCTGTGTGAAGTGGAGTAAATAGAAACGTGTTCATCTGTGACTTTATTAACGTTCAGGTTGTGTTTGCTCACCGGCCTCAGTTCAGTCGAGTCCCACTCCAGATACTCTGCAACATGCACCATCTGATTAATGATGCGGTCCAGCTCCTGCAAACAAAACATCCAGAGGGGTCTGAGTGTGGCTCGTATTAAACTGGTGAACACATATTCTAGGAGGAGGAGGAGGAGGAGGAGGAGGAGGAGGAAGGGGGGCACTCACGGAGCTGTCCAGGACGCCGTTACCGTCCGTGTCGTAGAGCCGGAACATGACTAGAGGGAAACGAGAGAGCAGAGTTCCCATGATGGCTCAGGTAACGGGGCTGAGGCTGGAGCGCTCGTCCCGGGACTTTCTCCTGAATGTCTAAAGAGGAGCAGCGTGCTCTGAGCCGGGACACGGGGCCCGGGCAGGACAGATTAAGGCTTGTGGGTGTGCACCAATATAGACGCTAAAGAAGTCATCTGGGAGCAGCAGGGCTTAATCATGGCACCGGCCCGCACGCTGTGGGAGGTGTAAGAGCATCTAAGGCCCCGGGGCGAGGCTGCCAAAGTTAAATCTGTCCCACTTCTACATGTTTGTTCACGGGTGGTAAGTTGGTTTTATAATTTATGGTCCCCACTCTAAGTCAGGGGGGTCAGGGGCCACCCTCACCCTGACCCAGAGACATAATAGAATAAGATCTCATAGCATCCCTGTCACTTACACTCCAGCTTGTCCTCCGGCGTCCCATTCTCCAGCAGGGACAGGTAGCAGACGATGTCCTTGAGGAAGACGACCTGGGGCGACGGCACCACGGAGCCTTTCTGGGGCGACGGGCTCCTCCTCAGAGACAAATGCTTCTCAGAGCGGCTCCTCTCTGTGGACGTACAGCACAGACATTCACCCATCACTCTCCTCCTCCTCCTCCTCCTCCTCCTCCTCCTCCTCCTGCAGCTCCTCTGCTTGGAATTGATGAGCCAGAGCGCCGGTAAATTACACATTTAAGCGTTAGTTTGACAGGGTTTTGGAGAACTCTGACCCCCGGCACAACAGGTGGAGACAAAGCAGAGCCGCGAACAGAGCAGGATGACAAAAGAGCTATGTACAGTAGAGACAGAGAGGCTGGACGCAACAAAGAGACGCCACGTGGGACGGGACGGAGCTGGACCAGCGGCACCGGGATGGATCGAGTCGTGTTAGAAAACTCTGATCTGATCTATATCACTCAAACATGAAGCTGGAAAACACCTGAGATTTTATGTTATATAACAGATCTGTGAAGTAAGGAGATAAAGTAGGGGCACCTCTGGGACTATGAGTTAATTTCAAGGCCACGTTAGAGTTTACTGGTTCTAAAAGCATCTCTAAAGAGTTTGGAACCCACAAATAATCCACAGTCAGACAGATTGAAGACGACTGTTCCCCTCCACAGGAGTGGTCCACCAACAAAGATCACTCCATAATAGTCTGAGAGGTCCCAAAGGAACCCAGGGGAACTTCTAAGCAGCTAAAGGCCTCGCTCTCATTGGCTGATGTTAATGTTGATGAATCCACTGAACAACCATGGTGTGATGGACAAAGACACTGCTCTCCAAGAAGAACATTTCTAAACATCATGTGGACAAGACAGAAGACTATTGGGACAATGTTTAGTGGACAGATGAGACCAAAGTAGAATAGTTTGGTTTAAATGAGATGAAACAACACTGCATCATTCCAGCATCAGAACCTCATCCCTCCATCAAACATGGGGGTGCTAATGTCCTGGTTTGGGCCTGTTCTGCTGCATCTGGACCAGGACGTCCTGTCCTCATTGATGGACCAATGAATTCTGAATTCTACCAGAGAACTCTAAAAGAAAATGTCAGGACGTCTGTCCATGAGCTGAATGTGAAGAGAAACTGGGTCATGCAGCAAGACAACGAGAACCAAGAACACAAGTGGTTCTACAAAAGAACGGTTAAAGAAGAACAAGATGAATGTTTAGGAACGGCCAAGTCAAAGTCCTGACCTTAATCCAATAGAAATGTTGTGGAAGGACCTGAAGCAAGCAGTTGATGTGAGGAAACCCACCAACATCTCAGAACTGAAGTGGTTCTGTTCTGAGGAATGGGCTAAAATTCCTCCAAGCTGCTGTAGACCACTGATCAGCAGTTACCAGAAACATTTAGTTACAAGGAGGTCACAGCAGATACTGAACACAAGGGTTCACTTGCTTTTACACCTCACTGATATGTAATATTTCTGTTTCTCTCTGATGTTTTGAGTAGTTTTTAAGCAGCTCTGTAAATCTAGTTGTCTGATTTTAGTTCTAGTAAAACGCTCCTCCTCACCCGGTGACAGTTTCGGGGACACTGGGGACCTGGCGGGACCGGCGTTGGGCGTCAGGACGTTGCTGCTGCTGCCCTCGGAGGCTTTGACCTGGGTGCAGGGCGATCTGGGGGGGCCCCCGGGCGTGTGGGCCCCCGTCCCCGAGCGCTGCGAGGAGGAGCGGGACGAACAGGGGGAGGTGGTGGCCCCTGAACCCGCCGTGCTCATCACGCTGGAGTGCTCCGGGGTGTGCCGGCCCATCGCAGACAGGATGCTCTTCCCGTTCATCCCTGAAGGGGGGGGGGCGACACCGAAACAGGACGGCAGGAAAATAAAAGAAACAAAAGAAAGGATCAGTTATAAGGAATAAAAACTACTGTCAAACTCCACAACAACCAGAAGCATAGGGGGACAGGAAACCAGTTCACAAAGCGTCATCATCAACTCACATCAACACAACAAGAGCACATGACCACAGAGGCAGCAAGACTCTGGTCCCACTAAGACCAGATCAGGGGCCCGTTCTGGTACCTGTAATAGGAGCACAGGCCACTTCAGTCTGAATAGAGATGCCTGCGTCAATGGATCGGGCGTCTGCGGTCGGTTCAACGGGAGGAGGAAGAGAAAGACAGCGGCAGAGGCAGCAACAATGAGTAGAGCAGCTTTAAGAAAGAAAGACTGTTGTGTGTTGATCCTAATCTGCAGACTGACAGTAGATGAATATCTGAGTCTACATCTCTACATGACTGGAAGAAACTAAACATATTCATTAAAGGACATTAACCAGCTCCATCCAGGCTGCTTCCTGTCATGTCACCACCAGGTGGCGGCACAAGATCGATCAGCGAACAAAGGCTTCACCATCGGCGTCAGGTCAAAGGTTTTAAAATCAGAAGGAACAGAGAAAACTAGGAGCATGTACAGGCATGTGCATGAAAATGATTCAAAACATCGGAGGAAGTCCTGGAAGCAGACAAAGAGAACCCAGTATTATACTCGTGCATTCATTTAGTCATCCACATTAACATTAGCCAATGAGAGAGAGGCCTTTAGCTGCTTAGAAGTTCCTCTGGGTTCCTTTAAAGTCAGGACTTTGACTTGGCCGTTCCTAAACATTCATCTTGTTCTTCTTGAACCGTTCTTTTGTAGAACCACTTGTGTTCTTGGTTCTCGTTGTCTTGCTGCATGACCCAGTTTCTCTTCACATTCAGCTCATGGACAGATGTCCTGACATTTTCTTTTAGAGTTCTCTGGTAGAATTCAGAATTCATTGGTCCATCAATGATGACGAGCCGTCCTGGTCCAGATGCAGCAGAACAGGCCCAAACCAGGACATTAGCACCCCCATGTTTGATGGAGGGATGAGGTTCTGATGCTGGAATGATGCAGTGTTGGTTCATCTCATTTAAACCAAACTATTCTACTTTGGTCTCATCTGTCCACTAAACATTGTCCCAATAGTCTTCTGTCTTGTCCACATGATGTTTAGAAATGTTCTTCTTGGAGAGCAGTGTCTTTGTCCATCACACCATGGTTGTTCAGTGGATTCATCAACATAAACGTTAGCCAATGAGAGAGAGGCCTTTAGCTGCTTAGAAGTTCCCCTGGGTTCCTCTGGGACCTCTCAGACTATTATGGAGTGATCTTTGTTGGTGGACCACTCCTGTGGAGGGGAACAGTCGTCTTCAATCTGTCTGACTGTGGATTATTTGTGGGTTCCAAACTCTTTAGAGATGGTTCTGGGACCTTTTCCAGCCTGATGAGCAACAACAACTCTTTCTCTGAGCTCCTCAGAAAGCTCCTTTGTCCACAAACATGTGTTGTGAAGCTCAGACTGAGACAAATCCCTGATTTATTGAAACTAAACCAGGAACTGAACCACACCTGAGTCTCATTACATTGATGGAAACACTTCTGAACACATGGACTCTGATTTAATCCTAGAGGAGCACCTCTCTGATATGTAATATTGGTGTATTTTCCTGCATAAACACATAAAATATTTCAGTTCCATGTGTTTGATTGGGTTCTCTTTGTCTCTTTACTGATGCTTTGAGCCATTTTGATGCAGAAGAGGAGCAGAGACTTGAAGATGTGACCTTTGACCCTGAAAATTATGGGTTTCATCAGTTAATTGGGAAAAACCTGTGTTCATTTAGACTTGTAGAAACATAATGTTCATTTTTAAAGATGCAAACTCCCAAAGAAACACAAGGAACATGAGACACATGTACACCAGAGGCTTTAGAGCCTGAGTGGAGCAGAGGATATGACTGTAATGATATTTATCAGATAATTAAGACCGACTAGAAGAGGAAATGTCTCAAACTAATCCATCTGAAACACTCTGACACACACTCCCTCACATCTCGCCTCCATCCACTTGTTGCCTCTTAGTTTTTTCAGGCCACAGAAATAGATTTTCTAGTTCGGGCCGTCCATCTGTCTCCTCAGCTGTGAGCAGCAGATCCTGGCGGCCGAGCCCACGCAGCCCCTCGAATGGAAAGATCCTGCTGAGCGTAAACGACCAACGGCCACACGGAGACATTTGTCCTTTTAGACCCGGCGGTCCAGCGTGAAGTCCACGAGAAATCATCAAGGTTGTGGTGACGGAATATGTGTCGAGGGTTTAAATATAGACTCATTTACCAAGAGACAACGGGACCAAAGAGGCAGCCAGCGTTACACCTCAACAAACTAAATGTATTTAAACTAAACCAGGAACTGAACCAACACTTCTGAACACATGGACTCTGATTTAATCCTAGAGGAGCTCCTCTCTGATATGTAATATTGGCTCTTTTTTTTGAATAAACAAATCTGCATGTCTAATATTTCTCTTTCAGTTGTTGCATTGGGTTCTCTTTGTTTACTTTTAGGATACGTCAGAACATTTTCCAGTTGTTGTTCTTAGATAAATAACATTTTCCTCTCATGAATCTTCAGCAGATGTTTATCAGCCACCAAGAAGACACTCGTCTCACATCTGGGACAAAAAGGAAAAAGACAACGGCCAAAGAGCGAAAGCTTTCCACCTGCGTGGGATTAAATCTGTGCAGTAAATCTATTTTATGAAGCTGAAAAGATTAGAGGAGAACTAGAAGCCTCGTTCAACAATATGGAAATAAAAAATAAATGAAAAGATTCAGTTCTGTCCTTTGAAGAGGAGACAATAAAATCTAATTATATGATCAGATATATGTGTCCACGTAAAAAATAAGGAGGAGGAGGAGAAGAAGAAGAATGAGGAGAAGAAGATGAAGAAGGAGGAGGAGGAGAGTAATTGCCCATGTGTGATTAGTTGTGTTAAACTCTGTCTTCGTCATAATAATAAAGAACTAGTTCATCAACCCCTCCATCCACCCTGACCTCCTCTCTGGTGAACACTGAAGTGGTGGCCTACCCAGTAAACTGGTTCCTGCTCGGGACTGGTCCGGGGAGCAGCCTCCCGTCTTGCTCTTGAAGGAGGTGAAGAGATGTTGGCACAGCTCCTCTGGGATGTCGTTCTCCAGGTACGTGGCCATGAAGAGCTGGAAGCCCTCGTAGTCGATGGGCTGGAGGTCAGAGCACAGAGCACAGAGGTTAGCAGGAGTTTACCGGACCAGGAAACCACCCGACCGGGAGACCACCGGACCAGGAGTCCACCAACCAGGAGTCTACCTGACCAGGGACACTAAGTGATGGACGCTTCATCTCAGGTTCAGATCTGAAAGGAAATAGGTTGATCTGGGGAGACAGGCCTTAGTTTTATTAAATGGTTTGATGTCGTGGAGGTGAAGACGTTACAGTCAGACCTCTTTAAGTCTAATGGAGGAGCTGGAAGCAGCACCAAGATAAAAACCTGGCAGATCAGAGCAAAACACTGAGTCTCTGGCTCAACTTCACCTGCAACAAGCTGCAGGAAGGTTAGACTCCTGCAGCACTCAGAGAAAACTTTATTAGTTTAAACCTTTTACCTTCAGGAAGGTTTCTTGATTTGTTCGCTTCAGTTAAAGTCAACCAACGGTACTAAAAGGTTTCTTAACGAGGTGGATCGTCAGTTTAAAGAGTTCGTTTTTTTATTTATTATCCTCTTTTCAATCATATCCTCCTGACTACCAGGAAAAAATTTATTTTTAAGATATCCTATAACTGATGGACGACAAGCCCCACCCTTTCACACTTGGTATCATTAAAAAGCCCTAAACGTCCTCTGTAGATGGCAAGAGGAGTTAATTCAGTAGCATCCAGTGGGTACGAGATATTCAGGTTTACAAATGTGAACTACTGGTAGTCAGGAGGATATATAGCAGGTGCAGCCACATAGTGAGATGAGAGGACGTTCCTCCAGGACCAAGGAGCTACATGAAGACACAGGACTAAGTAGATGAAGAGCATGTGCACAGTACGAACAGTACAGACAATGCAAAGATGAGAGACAGGACCCAACACTTTGAAGACAATGCATTTAGACAAAAGACGCTACACAACAACAGAGAGCAGCACAGAGTAATAAGCAGACTGACAGAGTATAGTGTGTGCAAAGATGAAAGGATGTGTGTAAAATCATTGTTTTAACTTCTCCGATGAAGGAGCAGCTCTAAGCTTGTTCTGACCTGAAGATGGAAAAGAATACAAATAAAGATGCCAATGCAACAAACCTACCAAAAATACAAAGAATAAAGAATAATAATAATAACATGCGTCTGATAAAGTTCTCTACTAGTTCTGCAGGAGTCTGGATCTTTTCTGCAGCTTAGAAGGAAACTAAAAGTAAAGTAACTGGACACAGAAATGTTAACGCTCGCTCCCTCAGATGTCCTCCACCACGCGGACATGTGGTGGTGGACTCTACCCCTGTAACCCCCCTCAGCCCCCGTCCCATTCTGCCTCGGTGACGGACCATATGCGGAGGACGAGGCGAGGTTATGTCATGTTAGTGGACAGAATGTAACGTTCATGCAGTCTGTCGACACAGACACCACACAGCATGCAGAGCCCGCCGGGCCGAGGCTTACTTGGTTCAGAACGTCTTGCTTCTGTTTAACAGGCAGAACAATGAAGAGGAGGAAGGAGGAAGGAGGAAGGGAGGAGGAGTAGAAGAAGAGAAGGAGTAGAAGAAGAGAAGGAGTTAGCTACTCTGTGTGAGGACTCGTCCTCTGTGAAGATGATGGAGGTTACAGGATGTAGATCAGACTGACTTACCAAGTGTTTTAGCATTTGACTCTATAATTGTTCTGTTCCCAGATTCTATTGATGCTGTTAGAACCTGATAATTATTGCTTATTTAAATGAAGATATCCTGATGGCAGACAGGAAGTGTCTCTTGACGTGATGCACAGTTTGTCCTGCTTCAAATGAGAAATCACAGCAATCTACTGTTACTGGTCTATGGAAAGGTTTTGGTAGTTTAACCATGGAGACTACTTCCTGGACCAGTGGTCACCATGTAGGCTACTTCCTGGACCAGATAGAGACCTGGACCAGAGGTCACCATGGAGACTACTTCCTGGACCAGAGAGAGACCTGGACCAGTGGTCACCATGGAGACCACTTCCTGGACCAGATAGAGACTTGGACCAGTGGTCACCATGGAGACTACTTCCTGGACCAGAGAGAGACTTGGACCAGTGGTCACCATGGAGACTGCTTCCTGGACCAGAGAGAGACTTGGACCAGTGGTCACCATGGAGACTGCTTCCTGGACCAGAGAGAGACCTGGACCAGTGGTCACCATGGAGACTACTTCCAGGACTAGAGAGAGACCTGGACCAGTGGTCACCATGGAGACTACTTCCTGGACCAGAGAGAGACTTGGACCAGTGGTCACCATGGAGACTACTTCCTGGACCAGAGAGAGACTTGGACCAGTGGTCACCATGGAGACTACTTCCTGGACCAGAGAGAGACTTGGACCAGTGGTCACCATGGAGACTACTTCCTGGACCAGAGAGAGACTTGGACCAGTGGTCACCATGGAGACTACTTCCTGGACCAGAGAGAGACTTGGACCAGTGGTCACCATGGAGACTACTTCCTGGACCAGAGAGAGACTTGGACCAGTGGTCACCATGGAGACTATTTCCTGGACCAGAGAGAGACTTGGACCAGTGGTCACCATGGAGACTACTTCCTGGACCAGAGAGAGACCAGAATATTATCGTCATGTTTGGTGCAGAAAGAAACAGCGAAAAGGAAAACGCTAGCAAGCAGAGAGCGCTAGCCGGCTTCAAGTGCTTGAAAGTAAAAATAAATAAATTAATGACACCCTCTTTCCTATTGCTGGGAAAATGCATCACATCAACCAATCAGAAAATTATATGGCAATGGTTGCTAAGGAAGAGGGAAAAGTTGGGGGAGTGTCACTGTATGCAATCTATGGTGGGATGACGGTGAAAGAGAGAAGTGAGATTTGAGATTTGAGAGATTTGTGACCTTCAGTCATTAATTATTGTGACGACTGTCAGTTTTATGAATGGTTGTAAATAGTTGTACCAAAAAATACCTGATGCATTTCCTACATTTTAATGTAAATTAAATTTTTACATAAACTTTTGAAAATTACATTTTAGATTTGCATTCTAAGTTATAAAAACGGTTCGTTAAACATGTTTGTGGTGTCACAGTAAAAAATCGAACTCGGCTTTTATGTTTTTATTGTGGTTTTAGATCCATGTGTTAATACAGTATGTCAAAATGAAATAATAACTGTAAAGTCACACATGTGAGGTTGTGCTGAAAGGAATGACACCAATCAAGGTGAGGTAAACTGTTTTTAAGATGAAATATAAAGGTAAAACCAAAAGCAGTTAACAGCCAGTTATACCTCTGAGGAAATTAGAAATTATTATAAGAAATTAGCTCTAGAGACTAAAACGTGTTTATTTAACATGGAGGTCTGTGTGGACTGACTTGGTGTTGGAGCCTCTAGTGGACGTTAGTGGAACTGTAGTTTGTGGTATTTCCTGTTTGCCTTCATTTTTAGTTGTATATCGTTTTCTGCTCCACTAAATGAAATTAAACTCAGTAAACATAAAGAAGGTTTACGGCCTCAGGAAGCTCCCGGTTCGGACCAAAATAGGAAAAAAGCGGCTCCTTGCTGCTTGTGTTGATTCTTTGTGTAACTGATGTCCAGAGCAGAAGAACACACCGTGATGAGGATCCTCCCTCAGCTCAGCCGTTGACCCTGCGGGGCATCATTCACATCACTCCTGCTTCTCCTTATTTGGCCAAAACAAACCACAAGGCTTTAATTTGCTCCGGGTGGCGTAGCACACGCACATATTTTTCACATACCACACTACAAATATGCTGCGTCCATGATCTGATGCGCTGCTCAGGCTTTAAGCACACGCAGATGCATTCAGGGAAATTCTGGTCTCTGTGGAAAACAAGTTGATCCCAGCGTCTGGCCGAGAATTATTCAGAGTGTGAGTCTGTAAATATCTCCCAGGGCCAGATTTACATGCTTCATTTAATCTTTTTTCACTCTGCCGGGGCTGCAGAATGATTTGATTGACTTTCCTTTGGCATCAGCCGCCGCAGTGAAAACATCTGGGGTGAGCTGCAAACACCTCAGCTGAGAACGGCCCGGGACGGACACGGTCCCGCCATCGATCGGTGGAAACTGATCCTCCCGACAAGGACGAAGACAAACAGCTGATGCACAAACTAAACACTGAGAGGAAATATGAGGAAAATGTCTGAAAACTGCTGACGCCTGAAAACTGTCAGAGTGATAAGAGATAAATAAGTAAAATGTGTTTGTGCTGACACGTTCCTCCAGCCGCTTCACATCTAAAAACACTTCAACGGCTCCAAGTAACAAAATAAAAGGTTCAAGTTCACAGCCACACAAACGTCTCCATCGTCCTGGTCAATGACTGAGATCAGAGATGAGCCGTTACCACGGAGACCAGATCAAACCATGTGATCAGATACAACTTCAGTCACTGGAGAAGTTTTACTGATGAAGAGGAGCATCACAT